>NW_012105364.1:10087772-10163336 GCF_000951045.1 Mandrillus leucophaeus
ATAATATTATATATATACTTTAAGTTCTAGGGTACATGTGCACAACGTGCAAATTTGTTACATAGGTATACTTGTACCATGTCGGTTTGCTGCACCCATCAACTCATCATTTACATTAGGTATTTCTCCTAATGTTATCCCTCCCCCAACCCCTCACCCCTCAACAAGCCCCAGTGTGTGATGTTCCCCACCCTGTGTCCAAGTGTTCTCATTGTTCAACTCCCACCTGTGAGTGAGAATGTGTGGTGTTTGGTTTTCTGCCCTTGTGACAGTTTGCTGAGAATGATGGTTTCCAACTTCATCCATATCCCTGCAAAGGACATGAACTCATCTGTGTTTAGGGCTGCACAGTATTCCATGGTATATATCTGCCATATGTTGTTAATCTAGTCTATCGTTGATGGACATTTGGATTGGTTCCAAGTCTTTGCTATTGTGAATAGTGCTGCAATAAACATACGTATGCATGTGTCTTTATAGTAGCATGATTTATAATCCTTTGGTTATATACCCAGTAACGGGATTGCTGGGTCAAATGGTATTTCTAGTTCTAGATCCTTGAGGAATCGCCAATTGTCTTACACAATGGTTGAACTAACTTACACTCCCACCATTGCAGCCACTGGAAGACTTCCACCTCCTAAAATTTGATAGCTTTTCTAAGGGCTTAAGTTATGTAAATGCTATAGTAAAAACCTTGCTTTCCTCCCTAGTCATATGTATTTTAATAAGGAATTTCCGAATATAATTCATTGATCAAAATAATGTTTTAATGGAATTTCAGTTACCAATGGGGGCTGGCTAAACATCTATTTGAACAGGGGACTTACCAGCCCTCTTTGAAACCACCACACTTTGGCCAACTACACATTAGGTGCCTACTCAGATTTTTTTTTAAGTTTGTATATTTATGTAACAGGAAAGCAAATCCTTGTATAAATTAATCTATCTCCCCAGGGAAAAAAGAAAAGTTCACATGGTCACCTTGCAGACCTAGGCTCAAGTATCTGTGAAGCTTGAAGTTAGTATAGTATTTTCTGGAAAAAAATAGGCGATTTAGATAAACAATATGAAAAATTACCACCCACCAATAAACATTTAATGTATGTATTTGTGTACATTATACATGGAACTATGATGTGATAATAAAATGATAGTTAATTGACAATAATTTATGAACACTACCTCCAGGGCTCCTTAAACAATGGGTCACAGAACTGTTTGAAACTCAAATAAAGGCTACTGATCCTATGACCCTATGTCTGTTTAATTGCACATATACTTTTACAGACACACAAACTGTTTAAATAAGCTATCATGGGATTAGCAATTTTTTTGAAGTCCATCAAGGGACTTGTAGGAAAACTGGAGTAAACGTCTCTGTTTATAGCATCATTTCAACTTGCTGCATAATATTCTTTGTATGAATGAAGTATAACATTATGAGAATCCTGTATAGTTATACATTAGGTTGATACTAAATTCAAAGAGTATTAAATGTAACTGTCATATTCATGTTTGTACATATATATTTGCTTACTGATCCAATTATTTTTTAATATAATATTGAAAGTGAATTTACTTGATCAAAGGATAAGCATATTTTTAGGTTTTGAGATTCATTATTAAATGCTGACCCAGAGTTTACATTAATTAAACTCACACAGGCCATGAAGTAGAGTATCCACTCCTTTTTTATTAGATATCATTATTCCTTTTAAACTAATGGGTATGATAAACAAAAATATCATGCTTCAGTTTTGCTCTACTTTGCATTTTTTTTTAATTTAATGAAGTTAAATACATCTTTTATATCTTTATTGCCCATTTCTATTTCTTCTTTCTTTGAAATTCCTGTACATATTATCTATCTATTTCATTGGTATTGCTGATTTTAAATCATGTGTTAGTACTCTCTGGGAGTTAATATTAACACTTTGTTTGTTACTAAGGGTTTAACATATTTTCCAACGTGATTTACATTTTAATTTGGTTTTTGATAAAATTTGTAAATATGATAGTTGTATCTATTATATTTTTACTATTTGAATATTATATCTATAATTTTCTTGATGTAAAGTGATACATACATTTAATGTCTTTAATTATCTATTAATTTTTTATCAATTGAATAAAAATACATTAATGTTTTATTATAAACATAATGCTTGTTTATTGTAAAACTTTATAAGTTACAGAAAAGTATAAAGAAACAAGGGAAAAAAACATCTGTAACTTCATTACTGAGAAATTAACAAAGATACGTGTTTAATTATTATTTTGTTCAAACACTATGTTATGGGATATTCTTATGTTCAGATCAGCATTACATTAATTTGACTATTATAATTTTAATGTACATTGTAATATCTGATAGGCAAGAACCTCTTATATTTTTTCTTTTTTAAAAATGTTTGTTTATTTTCACTCATTTATTTTTTCCATAGAAATTTTAAATTTTAATTGAAAAAAATAAAGATTTTACTTGCAATTGACTTACACACATATATTTGTGGGGCAATTAATCTGTAGTTTTAAAATGTCTTATTCTCATCAAGAGACATGTAATATCTGTCTCTTTAGTTCAGTCTTTTTTTATGAAGTGTAGTAAAATTGTATACTTATTTACTTAGTGCATCCTCTGCCACCTGCTGTAGTTGTCTCCCAATGAGTACCTCCAGATGATCCAGAAGGCTGAGATTTGCCCCACCCACAGTCTGATACACAGCCTTACCCTTCATTTCCCTCCCTGGTGTGCTTATGTCACTTCAGAATTTCAGTTACCTGTGGGAAGCAGAGGTATAGCTCCGGGAAAAGACAGCCTCCAGGCAGGGAGCTTCAAGACTATGCCAAATAGTTGCTTCTTGTCATTTGGTATGGCAGGATGATTTTAGGTGGGACCTGTCTTCCATGCTAACGGGCTCATCCTCCTTTAGTGTGAGCTCCCAGCAGTGGTGTCTGTCCTTTAAAATCAGATATAATCTTTCAACAGCTGTTAATTCTGAATGCTGAATCTGATGGTTTTGTCGTGCATGAATATACATTAATAAACTACTGATAGAAAGTTCCAGCTAGTAGGAAATCACAGAGGATTATGTCAGACTTGAAGTTTGGACACTTTTTTTCACTAAACACAGATCTATCACTTACTACAGAGATTTTCAGTGTGTCATTGAACTCTCTGAGTCTCAGTTTTAATATTCATAAATAAGCAATGGTGTCTTTCAAGGTTTTGCTTAAACCTTCACCTCTTTCTCTGAGAATTTTGTAAACTATCCCGACCTGTAGTTAAGCATATCCCTGTTCTTAACTGTCAGCATATCATTGTACGCTTGGACACTTGTCAAATAAAGTCAGATTTTCATTTTGTTTATATGTGTATGCTCTGTCTCTCAAATTAAATAGTATTTTCTTGGAAATAGCACCTGTGCTCCTTTCTTTTTTTACATTCACTAGCTTAGCAAATTACACATATAATGATTTAATAAATATGTGTTAGGTCAATTGAGTTCCTGTATTTCCTCACCTTTTCACGTAGTTAAGACTATTGTCACTCTATTCCTCTCCACAATGAGAACTGATTCCATATGAATGGGAAAAAAACATATTTTGTTTTACTTTCAACTACTAAAATAGGCTATCACTTTCAGATAACTTTACATTTTCAACTAATTTCTACAAAATTTTCCTGCTTTATGCATCTCTGGGCATAAGGAACAAAATAAACAATTAAAAATTAGAAGAATATATTAAACAATGCTAGCTTACAAACATTGAAACTGTAAAAACAATTGACTTGCAAGAAGAATAAATATTTAATAAAGAAAGCACCATTTTTAACTTTTATTTTAAGTTTAGGGGTACAAGTGCAGGTTTGTCACACAGGTTAACTTGTGCCACGGGGTTTTGTTGTACAGATCATTTAATCACTGAGGTATTAAGCCTAGTATCCATTCGTTATTTTTCCTGACCCTCTCCCTGCTCCTAACTTCCACCCTCCAAAAGGACCTAGTGTGTGTTATTACCCTCTATGTGTCCATGTGTTCTCATCATTTAGCTCCCACTTGTGAGAACATGCAGTATTTGGTTTTCTGTTTCTGTGTTAGTTTTCTAAGGTTAATGTCCTTCAGTTCCATCCATGTCCTGGCAAAGGACATAATCTTGTTCTTTTTAATGGCTGCATAGGATTCCATGGTGTATATGTACCACATTTTCTTTATCTAGTCTATCATTGATGGACATTTAGGTTGATTCTGTAACTTTGCTATTGTGAATAGCCGCAATGAACATATATGTGGCATGTGTCTTTATAATAGAATGATTTATATTCCTTTAGGTATATACCCAGTAATGGGATTGCTGGGTCAAATAGTATTTCTGTCTTTAAGTCTTTGAGGAATTGCCACACTGTCTTCCACAATGGCTCAACTAATTTACACTCCCACTAACGGTGTATAAGCATTCCTCTTTCTCAACAACCTTGCCAGCACCTATTATTTTTTAACTTTTTAATAATAGCCATTCTGACTGGTGTGAGATGACATCTCATTGCAGTTTTAATTTACATTTCTCTAATGATCAGTGATATTGAGCTCTTTTTCATATGATTTTTGGCCACATATATATCTATTTTTGAAAAGTGTCTGTTCATGTCCTTTGCCCACATTTTTAGGGATTGCTTTTTTCTTGTAAATTTGTTTAAGTTCCTTATAGTTGCTGGATATTAGACCTTTGTCACACTTATAGTATGCAAAACTTATCTCCCATTCTGTAAGTTGTCTGTTTACTCAGTTGATAGTTTCTTTTGCTGTGCAGAAGCTCTTTAGTTTAATTAGATCCCATTTGTCAATTTTTGCTTTTGTCGCAGTTGGAAAGCACCTTTTTCATATGCCACAACTTCAGTGTTTTCCACTGCAAAACAAAGGACTAAAATAGAGTCATTTTTATTATTTTATTGTTACTACTGAATATGTTAGTATTAGCCATTCATTGGTTCAATTTTCTTTTCTACCACTATGTTGCTAGGAATGCTCACACTTAATATGTCTTCAAAAAACATGATGTTTAATGAACCTAGTTGGTCTAGTTACTCAGAAGTGCTAAGCATCAGTAATTTTATGAGAATAGCATTGAATCTATAAATTACTTTGGTCAGTATGGCCATTTTTATGATATCGATTCTTCCTATCCATGAGCATGGAATCTTTTTCCATTTGCTTGTGTCCTCTCTGATTTTCTTAAGCAGTAGTTTGTAGTTCTCCTTAAAGAAGTCCTTCACTTCCCTTGCTAGCTGTATTCCTAGGTATTTTATTCTCTTTGCAGTGATTGTGAAAGGAAGTTCATTCATGATTTGGCTCTCTGCTTGCCTATTGTTGGTGTACAGCAATGCCTGTGATTTTGCACATTGATTTCGTATCCTGAGACTTTGCGGAAGTTGCTTAGGAAACTTTTGGGCTGATACAATGGAGTTTTCTAGATACAGGATTGTGTCATTTGCAAACAAAGACACCCTGACAAAAACAAGCAATGCGGAAAGGATTCCCTATTTAATAAATGGTGCTTGGAGAACTGACTAAGCATTTGCGAAAAATTGAAACTAGACTCCTTCTTTACAACTTACACAAAAATTAACTCAAGATGAATTAAAGAGTGAAATGTAAAACCCCAAACCATAAAAACCCTAGAAGAAAATCTAGGCAATACAATTCAGGACACAGGCATGGACAAAGATTTCCTAGTGAAAACATAAAAAACCATTGCAAAAAAGCAAAAATTGACAAATGAAATCTAATTAAACTAAAGAGCTTCTGCACAGTGAAAGAAACTATCATCAGAATGAAAACACAGCCTACAGAATGGGAGAAAATTTTTGCAGTCTATCCATCTGACAAAGGTCTAATATTCAGAATCTACCAGGAACTTAAACATATTTACAAGAAAAAAAAAACCATTAAAAAGTGAGCAAAGCACATGAACAGACACTTCTAAAAAGAAGACATACCTTCAGCCAACAAACATATCTAAGAAAGCTCAACATCACCGATCAGTAGAGAAATGCAAATCTAAACCACAATGTGATATCATCTCACGCCAGTCAGAAGGGTGATTATTAAAAAGTCAAGAAACGGCAGATGCTGGTGAGGCTGCGGAGAAACAGGAACGCTTTTACGCTGTTAGTGGGAATGTAAATTAGTTTAACCATTGTGGAAGACAGCATGGAAATTCCTCAAAGACCTAAATAGAGAAATACTGTTTGACCTAGCAATTCCATTACTGGTTATATACCCAAAGAAATAAAAATCATTCCATTACAAAGATACATGCATATGTCTGTTTATTGCAGCACTGTTCACAATAGCAAAGACATGTAATCAACCCAAATGCCCATCAACGATAGACTGGATAAAGAAAATATAGTACATGTATACCAAGGAATACTATGCAGCCATAATAAAGAATAAGATTATGTTCCTTGCTGGGACACAGATGGAGCTGGAAGCCATTGTCCTTGGCAAACTAGTGCAGGAACAGAAAACCAAACACCACATGTTCTCACTTATAAGTGGGAACTGGACAATGAGAACACATGCACACAAGGAGGGGAGCAACACATACTTGGACCTGTCAGGGTTGGGGGAGGAAGAACATCAGGAAAAACACCTAATACATGCTGCGCTTAATACCAAGGTGATGGATTGATAGGTGCCACAAATCATGGTGGCACATGTTTACCTATGTAACAAACCTGCACATCCTGCACATGTACCCTGGAACTTAAAATTAATTAACATAGAATAGAAAAGAACTAAGCATCAAAATGCCTAATGAATGGGTAACACAAACTAGCTGCTTTTCTTTCTTTAATAGCCTTATTGAGACATAATTAACGTACTATATGGTTTACCCATTAAAATACATACTTAAGTGGTTTCAGAATATTCACAGTTTTGCAACCATCGCAACAATCTAATTTTAGAACATTTTCACCATTCCAAAAAGCAAAATTGTGTATCAATCAGCAGCCACTCCCTGTCCTGCCTAATAGAGCCTTTTATATAAATAAAACCATAAAATATGTGACCTTTTATAGATGAATTGTTTGACTTAGCTTAATGTTTTCAAGGTTCATCCACACTGTAGCATGTTTCAGCACTCTATTCCTTTGCATGGCTGAATAGTAAGTACAACAATGTTTGGATATGCTATCTTTTGTTTATCCATTCACCATTTGATGGACATTTAGTAATGTGTTTAACTTTTGGCTATTATGAATAGTGCTGCTCTGAACAGTTGTGTGTAAGTTATTGTATGAACATGTTTTCATTTTTCATGGCTACATACCTAGAAGTAGAATTGCTGGAGCATATAATACCTCTATATTTAAATTTTGGGAAACTACCAAACTCTATTCCAAAGCAGTTGAATCATTTTGCACTCCCACCATCAATGTATAAGGATTCCCTTGTCTCCACATCTTGCTAACACATGTTGTCTATTTTATTATGATGATGATGATCTTACAAAACTACAATAAAATGTAAAATGGCATTTTATTGTAGTTTTGATTTGCAGTTTCCTAATGACAAATGATATTGAGCCGAAATATGGCTGATTCTGGATTACTTGCATTTTCATACATATCTGATTATTAGATTAGCAATTTCTGCATGGAGCCAGCCAGAATGCTGCTAGTGATCATATGCAATTAGCAGATTGATTTAGAGAAAATGTCCATCTTATTAATACTGAGGATCTATGGTATCAGGGAGCTACGCCATTCCATTTACTTAGAACCTCTTAAATTTTTCAACAATGTTTTCTAGTATTCAGTGTAAACATTTTCATGATTTTGTTAAATTTATCCCTAAATATTTTTTTATGTTTTTGTAAACAGAATTGTTTTCTTAAATTTTCTGATTGTTAATTGCCAGTATATAGAAATAAAATTGATTTTATATTGATCTTGTGCCTTGCAAAGTTGTTTAACTCATTTATATTTTAATAGTATTTTGGGGGATGTGGGTTCCAAGGTCATGTTTTCCGTCAATACACAAGGTCTATACACAGTCATGTTATCTGTCAATAGAGGTAGTTTTACTTTTTCTTTTCCATTATGGATACTTTTTAATTCATTTTCTGTATTCTTTTTTTTTCTAATTGCTTTGGATAGAACTTTTATTACAGTGTTGATTAGAAGTGGCCAAAGTGAGTATCCCTGTCTTTGTCCTGATCTTAGGAGGAAAGCACCTATTCTACCTCCACACATTATAGGACAGATTCCATAACTAGGCAAAGAAGCTATTAAATACTTTGGCATGGG
This sequence comes from Mandrillus leucophaeus, assembly GCF_000951045.1. Classification (NCBI taxonomy): domain Eukaryota; kingdom Metazoa; phylum Chordata; class Mammalia; order Primates; family Cercopithecidae; genus Mandrillus; species Mandrillus leucophaeus. Next base: position 10,096,093 of record NW_012105364.1, read on the forward strand.
AGTATTAACATCTTAATATTGCAGATATTCTGTTAAAGCTAATCTATAAAAATCATTGCCCAGACACATAATCAGTTGGGATATATTTTAACCAAATAAAATGCTTTCCAAGGGAGAAGGTAGGATTTTCACACTCATTTTTCATTTTAAGACATATAACAGTCTAAAAATTTCAAGGTTTTAGTCATGTTTGCCATTACTATTCAGTGAGTAGAAAGAAGAGTTTGAACATCCATATCAGAAAAGTTCTATTACACAAGTGCCACCAAGATACACTCAACTTCATCATTCTCCATCTTTCCTAATGAAAATCTTTCCTGTAGAAGACTTTGCTTCAGTGCAATGCAAATACTCTTTTAAAGAGGGTGCACAATAGGAGTATCAAAAAAGATACACTGGTTTAGACTTTGCATTATTCTCATTTTCCATGAGTATATATATCTGAATCTGCTATAAATATTCTTACTTTTCTTTCTCCCCATTCACACCTTCTCTGTAATGTTTTTCATTATCACTGTTCTTTTCCCCCACGAAAATCTGTTTAAACAATACAATCATCAAGCCAATGTCCATATATTCCTTCTTCTATAGCTTCAAATAAAGTCCTTCTTTCCTATTTAACTTTGTTGGCTGTCTCCCTTGAGGAAAGATCCCATGTTGTGAAAGAAGGGAGCAAAGATATATTTGGAAAATGGAAAGTCAGACTAAGTCAGAGATAAAATGGTCAGCAAATAAACCTTGTCCTTCTCTCATTACCTATCTTCCTTGCAAGTAATGCACAGGGAGAGCCATATGAGTAATGTTAATTCATTAGGCAGGTCCATATGAATAATGTTTCTATAATGAGGTGAGAGTAGAAGTGATTTGTGTCACTGAAAAGCTGACACAAGATACTCTATTTTCTCTTCCCCTGACCAAAGAAGCTGCACATTCAGTTTCACCATGAGTCAGCATTACTGAGTAGCCATATAGAAGGTGGTTGCCCAGAACCATAGAGAACATTGGAAACAAGAAACAAAAGACTCTTTCTTATTGCAGCATTACAAGGCCTTTCCTGACTGAAACATGAATGATTGGTTAGTCACCCCTAACCAATATAACAATGGCAGTGAGAAATGTGTTTATTACATTTTAGTTCAAGCTTCTTTATAAACATTTTTAAACAAATACAAGATTTTTGGAAGTACATTTTAGAATGCCTTTTGTAGAGACATGGATTACTAAATGTGTTCTAGATAATCTAATTCATGTAAGCATTTTACTTGTCCACATGCAAACTAAGATTATTGTTTGGAAAAGAATTCTTTTACCTTGAACAAAAATGTTCCTAAGTAATAAAAACTGCAAACACTTGTGTAGCATTTAGTGCATCACAGACATTTTCTAAACAATTTTATATATAGTAACTTATTTAATCTTCAAAACCATATAAGCAGTTAATAAGAGTCTACACATTTTGTAGGTGAAAAATCTAATACACAGAGAATTTCAGTAACTAATTCAAGCTCATCCAGATAGTGAATGATGGAATTGGGACATTAACTCTGTCAGTCGTAGTCCATATCTCTATTTTGACCACTGTGTACTATTATTGCTTGAAATCAATATTGAGGCTAGGCTCAGTCAATCAAAGTAGTTTGATAAAGCCCTTAAAATATTTATATACAGGTTCATGCCACTTTAGAAATCAATTATTAGAAATGTAATTTAACCAACAAACTAAGTGGAGATTTGTTACATCACAAAGAATATTTTTAAAGACAAAGAGTCTCCTGTACCATTTCAAATGTGATTTCAATGACAGACAATCCATTCTGAAGCTTGGAAAGCCAGGTCCCCCTACACACCTGTGGGGGAACACAGAGTTACCATTTTCATTGGGGATCAATGAACTATGATCAATAGGGGCAAGGATGGAAAGTAATATCATTGGATATCTTCTTATTTCTATCTTTATTATGCCAATAATAGAAATGCAATTTGGTGCAAGAATAATTTATTTGTAATGACTGAATTGCTTTTCATTTTAATACGTAAATTATTCAGCTGCTTTTTGTGATCAACTCTTGTATCTAAAAATTGCATGTTGAGGCTGGATGTGGTGGCTCACGCCTGTAATCCCAGCACTTTGGGAGGCCAAGGTGGGCGGCATCACCCAAGGTCGGGAGTTCAAGACCAGCCTGACCAACATGAAAAACTCCTGTCTCTCCTAAAAATACAAAATTAGCCAGTCATTGTGGCGCATGCCTGTAATCCCAGCTACTCGGGAGGCTGAGGCAGGAGAATTGCTTGAATCCAAGAGGCGGAGGTTGTGGTGAGCCTAGATCATGCCACTGCACTCCAGCCTGGGCAACAAGGGTGAAACTCCATCTCAAAAAGAAAAAAATTGCCTGTTGGAGACATGATTTAATTCATCATATTAATCATATACTTATTTATATTTATAGATTGCACTTACTTCTTTTTCATATGCTCTTTGCACATGCACCTAACAAAAATTAGAGAAATGTAACTTGAGGAAGCAGTCTAAGAATGATTTAAGATATGAAATTCCTAGAGATAAGATTGAGATTCCTATCAATACATCCAGTTCAAAGACTTATTGCTGCGTGATGTTCAGGAGTGTCTACATAAAGTCAAGGCATGACTGTGCTGGGTGTGGAGACATATGAACTAAAAATGCAAGTTCACTATCAAGTTTATAATAAAGCTTATACTAAATCACTACCATTTAGAAGAACAAAGAATGGGAGACAGAAACTGATGTAGTCTATTTAATTTACTGAGAAATTGAAAACGCGATATTGTAAGAGGTGGGAGTGCTCCCTATTTTATTTGTTCCTTTACATCTCCGTATACACTGTGATGTCAGCCCTATATCCATTCTGCGTACCCACTGGACAGGCATTGTAAAGGTCCTCATGCCATAAGGGTGAAAAATTACCAGAATTTATCCCCAACCATGTTCTATGGGAGGAGCAACTATCCAACGTTCTCTTCGGACCTTGAGCCGCCTGTCTTTATCCTCCTTGCCCGTGTCTGAAGTGGGCATTTGGTGGTGGAGGAGGTATGTCAGCTAATTTCCTTAATCTAAAGTATTCTGGGTCTGAGAATGATTTTAATCCTAGTCTTTTTTTTTTTTTTTTTAGACAGAGTCTTGCTCTGTCGCCCAGGTTGGAGTGCAGTGGTGCGATCTTGGCTCACTGCAAGCTCCACCTCCTGGGTTCATGCCATTCTCCTGCCTCAGCCTCCTGAGTAGCTGGGACTACAGATGTCTGCCATCATGCCCAGCTAATTTTTTTTTTTATTTTTTAGTAGAGACAGGGTTTCACCGTGTTAACCAGGATAGTCTAGATCTCCTGAACTCATGATCCGCCCGCCTCGGCCTCCTAAAGTCCTGGGATTACAGGCGTGAGCCACCACGCCCAGCCTGAATCTTAGTCTTAAGATGTTTGCCTTATGATATACTTCTCAAAAACTAGCCTTCTTATTATACTTGATTTCAATCGGTTCATATGCACAACAGCCTTTCCAAGGTAAATTTCAGATTTACTCTGTTTGCTTTCTTGCTCCCATCATATACTTTAATTTAGATGACGATATTTTGAGGCTGTGGGCTTTTCTGCATTCCAATCAGATTTTTACCCTAAGTCATTTTATTCAGCCAAAAGTATTTACTTAGTCTACACTTTTCATCTGATTTTTTTCCTGAGTCAGTTTAAAGATCTTACTGGATTTTTAGTCTTCAAAGTTTTCTCAATCTCATCTTCTATTGCTGGGGATCAGGAAACAATGACTTTCTCAATACTGAATAACCTAGATTTTGTGGACTGTATCTATTTGCTTGCCAACCAGCAAACTACCACCTGAACCCATTGCCTTATAATATCTTGGCAAACACAGTCTTTTACAACTACACAAAATTATAAATTTTTCAAACTCTCTTTTCCTAAAGCCACACATTTTTCTTGTTATTAGTGGTGTTTTTACTTTTAAATTTTGTTTTGTTTTGTTTTAGGTATACGATCTGTCTCCCTAGATCCTTCAGGGGTTTGTAAAATGCAATGGTTTATGCATTTTGCCAAACATTTTACTACTGTATAATACCGATTACCATCTTTTTAAGGCTTTGATATCAGTTTCCTTCTGCTCGTATTTTAGGTTTTTGTTATGAAAGCTTTCTAGTTCCTGTTTCACTGTCAGTATTTGTCAGGGCAAGAATGATTATTCTTCACTAACAACCTTCAACGTCAGTGGCTTGTAACAAAAGTTTATTTCCCTATCACACAAAATTTGGTGTGTCTCCAGAAACTCTACAGCAAAATTGTCCTCCAGAAGTCCATTCAGGCTAGCAGAGTTTCCACCATGTGAGTTGCACTACCTGAAATTATGTATTATTCTGTTCACTTCTGTTCATAACCCCTTGGTCATTACTCATGACAGTATCCTGACTAATCCCAGGGGCTCGAAAATATAACCAAACAAATGAAACAGATGGTGAACAGACTGCTTCTGACAGTGTTACATTCTCAATTTCTCAATAAATTAAATAGATTCCATAATACCATCTTTTTCCTCTCAGCATTATTGTTTATAAACTATGGTACATTTTTGTACTTCAGAGCTGATGATGAAGTTGGTAGTTGCCAATTAGAGCTTTATTCTGTGTAAAGTTAAGAGACCTCTCCAGAATTGAATGTGTGACTTTACTTTCATAAGCACCATGCTTTACTGCCATTGAAATCACATTAGGGAAATGAGTATGGAATCTAAGGCTAGTGGTGTTATGTTCAGTGCAACTGAGATAAAGAACTTGAGAAGAATTTCCTTAAGAATTTAAATATTGTATAATCTAATATTATGCAACCCTCAAGCTTAAAATCTATTTTATGTGTGTGAATCTTAAGAGAAAATGATCAAAGGATAGCTAACATGCACACTGAAGAAGCACTATAAAAAATCCATGAATAAAATTCAAAGACAATTTCTGTTTTGAAAGTCAAAAATATTTAGGTTTAGTAAGACTCTGTGAATCAACAAGTGACTGGATAATAACATGTTGACTTAGCCAAAGGACAAACGCAAAAATGCAGTGTGCAGAAAAAAAATTAAATATAACCTTTGATATTAATATATTCCAATTTACTGTATTTTCTTACTGAAAACTAATAAATCTACATGTATTTAAATTTGTATATATTTTCAGAGAAATACTTAAATTTTTAAGGCTTATGATATTGAAAATGCAATTAAGCTACCAATAACTTAATTAGTAAATTTCTTGTTTCTGCTGTGGAGTCCCATGTGTAAAATGTAGTTTTCACCTTGACATGGCTTATACATTAAAGAGTCTACCTTCAGGGTGCTTTAGTCTTCAAAAAATAAAAAAATAGACTGATCAGCAATTTTACCTTGTAATAAACCTTACCAAAACTTCACAGGTCCATCTAATGGAAGGCAAATAATATTAAAAGTTGTTTAGGCCATGTCATCTTGCCCATTTTAAAATAACACTAGTTTAATAATGTACTTCCCTATTTTGCTGCTAATTGCAGCAAATATTTTTTCCTTAATGAGTCAAACTTCATTCTCATTACCAGTACAAATCTTTTAAAAAATCAAATGAAACTTTTAAAAAGTAGTTTTAACCATGTGCTACTTAGCACTTTACTAGCAATCCGAACACTGATAACAACCATTGTCTCTGATAAAGAGAACTATACTTTTTAAGGCAAAAATTAAAGTGAGTCTGCAAAATAAATTGAACATAATCCCTTACTGCACATACTATAATTGCTGCTCATAATAAAATTGGACATTATGTTGGTCGTTAGAGTGAAAGTTTGAGGCTGCATTTGGATTCCTTATAGGAAAAATAAGTAATGTCACACCCAAGTAAGTACACCACAGGAAAAAATATACAGAAGGAAAATATATTTAGAATTTAGTTGCAAATTCAGGTTTGAAAAATGCATCATGAGAACACAAGATAAATTCTTTGGCCACGGTTAACTTATGAAGCAAAGAAGCAAATGGGCATACCACCTGGGGCTCATTACTAGTTTTGCTTTTGGCTTCGAGATTTACAGTTTCAAGGTCAGGGCTTTGCATTAAATTCAGTCAAACAATTCAACCTTAGTAGGCTTGGGACAAGACAGGAGCAGGTGCCTGTGGGGCAGGAGAGAATTCAGAATTCTTATCCACAATCTGCTCCTGTCTAGATTCTTAATGCTGAACTAGGAAACCTGCCAACTTGTGATCCTGATGGGCAGAAACTTTAGTAGCCAGTTCTCCTTAAGGTCTCGTGTCTGATGAATGCCTGTGTTCATTAAAGGTTCCCTACTAAGGACCCTCTCTTGGTTTCTTGGGTCTCTATTCAGTACCATTGAAATAATACACTAAATTTGGAGAAAATTGAACTTCTCTGTATTTTTGCTTCTAACTTGAGTTTCCTGAAAGGCACAGCCACAGACAAAGGCTTGCAAGGCAAGAAATGTAATCACAAGAGGTTGAGAGTGAGAAGAGGTTAGCAGGAAAATAGAAAAAACAAATGAAAAGTTGCCTTGTTTCATTACCCATTAGGCTGAGACATGGTATTTTTCTTTTCTCTTCTTTTCTTTTCTTTTTTTTTTTTAATTTTTGTGAGAGGGAGTCTCACTGTGTCGCCCAGGCTGGAGTGCAGTGGTGCGATCTCGGCTCACTGCAAGCTCCACCTCGTGGGTTCACGCCGTTCTCCTGCCTCAGCCTCGCCCGGCTAGTTTTTTTTGTATTTTTTAGTAGAGACGGGGTTTCACCATGTTAGCCAGGATGGTCTCGATCTCCTGACCTCGTGATCCTCCCATCTCGGCCTCCCAAAGTGGCTTGAGCCACCACGCCCGGCGAGACATAGTATTTGATCTTGCCAAATGTTGTGAAGTTTATGAAATACATGTCAGAACTTGAAACTCAGAGGACAATAGGGAAGAAATTTGTTCCAGTAACTTCTGTCCCCTACTGATCAAAGATAGCACCATCGGCATTGAAGTCCCACTCCTAGCTGTCTATCCGTGAGTGTTCATCAGACCCCTCTAGGAGTTCTAAGCTGTGTCTTCAAAAACGACTTGGGGCACAAAACTAGAAAAAGCCCTTGCACAGGATAAGACACAGTCAGATTGCTCCTGTGAGGTTGAGGGACATCTTAAAGAAACAGGGAACCACCTCAGTGGTTGTAGTAAGAGGTTCAGTCAAGATAATTTGGAGTGGTACACAAGGGCTCCCCATAGATTGGTTTAAATTTAAAACTAAACCAGATTTAAAGCACTAGGAATAGAAATGGAAAGAAAAGGGAGAAGGAGAAGTTACTGGACTACTTTCTAAATGCAACTTAATTATTTTGCCACCAAATATTTAGTTTTTTCTTTCACATGTAGTAGACATGGTCCATGTGGCCTTGAAGAGCATTTACATATCACTCTTAAACATTCAGTGTAGGCAAAGTTTACATCTTACTAAAATTTCCTCTAAAAGAAGTTAAATCATTTTAAAAATATGTAATTATTAAAGAGCAGTATTAAGGAAAGAAGCCTTCTGAATAATTTAGTTTTCAGGCTAATTGAAAGCTGAAACATAAATGATGTGAAACACCTGGGGACTGGTAATTTTTTCTCCTGATGTAATAGAAAGAGCATTGAACTTGGATTTAGAATCTGTAGGTCTGAATGTTAATCCTGGCCCCTTGTTATTGTACAACCTTGGACAATAACATATAAAAATATTGAGACTCTCTTGGGTCTGGATATCTTTATAGGTAAAACTCAACTAATAAAACTTGCTTGCAAATGTTACTGTTTAATATAAGGCCGAACAAAATAATATGTTAGAAGATATTGTCCCCTGGACCACCTACCTTGGTCTTTATGACCTCACACAATTCAGAGATTTCAGACACCATGCCAAATTGGTCCTTAGTCTATGACTAAGTGAGGGCACCAGCTCCAGTGCCTCTTTATCTCTACTGCCTCCGAGGAGCCTTTAGGCATCTTCAGAAATCTCCTTACACTCACAAAATTTTGCACCCATGTAGGTCATTTCCAGCATTACCAACCTATGCTCATAACAACATAGTCCTCTGATTCTGCAATTGCACTTCTCAACATAGATTATTTTTAACATGTACTTTTAGATGGTATGTATTTTATCATTCTTCTTTCTCCAGGGTGGAATATTCCAGTGTTGAAATTTTGCCCCAGTTGTTTAAAAGAATCATCTGTATCATCATCTTTACTCCAATGATCTGTTCAGATCTTGGCTGGCAATAATCCTCTCAAAATGCTAAATACAGAAAATTAGGATTTTTGAGCCAATCGGTAACCTGGTATTGGTTAAACTTTATTTAATCTCCTTCAGTTTTTTAAATATTCTTGACTTAACAGTTTCTACTTAAGTACAAAACCTCATGCAGATAATTCAACATGTTAAGTAGTACTCCTTAGCCATACTCAGAGCATGTTATGTTTTCCTGTGTTGTAAGATAGATCTTTCCCTAGAACCAGCCCATGTTTTTCTTGAGTATATAAAATTCCTTCGAGAAGTCAAAATGTAATGATTTTATTATAATGAGATATCAGAAACTGCCTCTGAAAGTTTGTTTTAGGTAGTTATAATCGCACACTTGATAATTGTAAATTATTCCATTTTAAAAAATACTTTGCAATCAAACATTTATAATCTGTAACTATCAATCTCACCAACAACAGACTTTCAAAGAGACTTCATAAAAATATGCAGTTAAAATTGTCTCTAAGGATGTTTTTTCCAAGTAGAATTAAGCCAGAGGGGAAAGCAGTCTTTTCCTAAAACCTCACAGAGGCAAAAAACAGAAATCTTTAGAACTTCTGAGAAATAAATTGTAGAAATAAATTCTAATTAGAAACATTAAGAAGCTAGAAGTGAGTATAAAAGACAAAGGGGCACCTAATATGGGAATTGAACTTGCCAGAGTAGCTTGAGTTGAAAATATAAACGAAAAGTTGACTTTGTACTAAAAGAATAAACTAATACACTGGGGTAGAAAGGAGAGAGTTACAGAAGTTTTTAAGTTAAGCAACTGTTCTAGTAATATTCGCACACACTGAATATTCATCAGACTACGGTACTTGCTATGGCACTAATATACCATATAGATAATTTACCCATCCTGACTCTATACAGTAAGGAGGTAGTCTCTGTGATAGACAGATAGATAGATAGATAGATAGATAGATAGATAGATAGATAGATAGATAGATAGATAGATAGATAGATGGATGATAAACAGATACACGGATACAGACATAATTTGTCTTAATCATCCTAAATGCTTCAATATTTATCTCTTGAGTTAAAGGTTATTCCATAAGAGTAGCAAGAGGTTAATGAAATATTCTATTTTTAAGCTGAAAGAGAATTCTTCAGTGGTCATTAACTCCAACCTTTTATTTTGCAGACTTAAAACTGAGGCACAGAAAGTTGATTTGGTTAGCTTAAAGATGCACAGCCAGTGTGTGCCAGAGTTAAATATTTTTATTCCTGAGCCAGTGCTCTGATAATTTCGCTTAGTTGTGACTGCATAACTGATTGAAAAATAATATCAATTACACTCTTGGATATCAACAAGCTGAAATTTGCTACTGTGCTTAAAATATAGTGCCATGATGCCATCTTCTTAATGATAAATTCATAGGCAAACTGCTAGCCAAATTTTGCCAAATAATTCACTGTTTCTTACAATTAGAACATACTCAAGAACTCAGATATATTTTTTGAAATCCTCCAATTATAAAATTGCATTGCTTCTAGTATTCTTCTCACTGATGTCTTTGCTTTAGAAGTTTAGAAGTTACGTATTACTGGTAAATTTCTTCAAATACCACCAAATAGCTTCACCCTAGGCAAAAGTTTTTAAAAGCAGAAAAGTTCAAAAACAGCAGAGAACTACTGCTCTTGTGTATTTTCTATCAGTTGCATACATGTTTAATGCTTTTCTAAGAAGTTTGCTGTTTTTGGAGTAGACGTATTGAGCATTTTAATAGTTAATATAATAAAGATGAAAATTATGTTTGATTTCAACTGAGTCACTTTTTAAACAGAGTAGCATAAAGACCTAGATACGGGCACAAGAAGAGATGGCAAATTTATATATTGTTTCAATACTAGACTACACAAATCCAGTCTTCAAATGATTTTTAAATAAAATTTTTTCAAAAATGAATTATCAACCAAGTAAAATATGTGTGTGATTTTCTATGTACGAGTCTGAAGTAAACCTTAAATATCTTAGGAAAGATGGTGCCTGCCATGATCTGCCTCACATAAGCAAGTTATGTGGTATGGAAAAAAAGAGATGATCCAGGACGCCAGATCCTCCATCTTTAAATTAATATTTACATTGAAATTGAAGGAACTTTGTTGCCTGTGCATAGGAACCCAGGATAAAAACAAGTGCCCAATGTCGCGTACATCTGCATTCATCTCAGGGCATAAATCCATATGTAGAGAAAAAGGTCCTCATAGGAGAAGTACTAGTAGGGGGAAAAAAAAACTAATATATATTTTTCTTTATTGGGATGTTTTGCTAAGATTACATATTTTAAAAATAAGTATGTTATATTAACAGATTAGAGAATAAAAAATAATTTAGCTGGTTTGATCTGTTTTATTGAGAATGAGGGTCACAAAACTTCTGAGATTCATTACTCATCTAGTTAACATAACCAAAGATTCCTGGTCCCACCTCATTCTGAAGGCATACCCTAACTCTTTCTGAATCTGTCAGCCTCCACTTCTGTCAGTCCTATAGCATTGACTTTAATAGTCACACATTGTGTTTGTCTGTAAAAATTATTTCTAAAAGTTATATTTGTAAATATTTAAATTTGTTGATTCACATTTAAAAATGAAGCAGATTCAGCCTCTGTTCTGATTTTTTTTTTTCCTCTAGAGCTTACTTATTGTTGCTAAATAAATAAAGGCAAATTATTTATTAATGTTCAGAATATTAATATTAAAAATTCAGAATGAAGAAATAATTTGGCTCCAAAAGTACCACTAAATAAAAAATATTTTACAGTGCTCAACCTGACTCAACAAAATATCTGTAAGAATATTTTATTCTTTATTATTGAATATTTTATTATTTATTATTGAACTTGATCTGTAAGAAAAGTAGTAAAGCTAATAGTATAAGAGCTATTTTTTCTCCTGCTGAGTATTTCCTTCCTTCTTCTCTTCTTTTCTTTTCTTTCTTTCTAAGGACAAACATTTTGCACCTGCCTTTTCATAGTTAGTGGAATGGGATTACAGCAAAAGAGAGAGAGCATGTCTGAGCTCATGAAACTTACATCCTACTGTGGGATATGGACAATAAGCAAGAAAATAGATGGTAGATATTAACAATATAATTATAGGTTGTAAAAATTTCTAATAAAGAAATAAGGCAAAATGAGATGACAGAGAGTAACTAACAGAACTCAACTTTGGCTAGAGGATCAGAGAAGATCTCTTTGAATAGATGATCTTTGCAAGGATCCCGAAAGATAAGGAGAAGCCACTCTGAAAGGGAAACCGAACTGGAGGCAGAAGCAAGACGCTGAGATGGGAAAGTGTCTCACAGACAGTAGATGGCCAGTGTGTCTGGAGCACAGTGAGCATGAAGGAGAGTGCTATGGAAAGCTGAATGTGAAGAGATTATGAAGAGTTTGGGAGGCCAGGACAACTATTTCTGGTTTTATTCTTGGTGCAATGTGAAGCTCTTAAAAGACTCTAATGAGAGAAGTCTACGTGGCATGCTTTGTTTCAGAAAGATCATTCTGGCTGCTGTGTGGAGAATACAAGCTGAAGTTAAGAAGGAAAATGAGTAAGAAAGTTATTAAAGTGATCAAAGAACAATGGTGGTCTTAGAAAAAAGTGAGAGTACCTCAATATTATATCACCATTGAATACAGAACATGCAAATACATATGTTCATGCCTGTTACCCCAGCACTTTGGGAGGCGGAGGCGGTCAGATCACTTGATGTTAGGAGTTTGAGACCAGCCTGGACAACATGGTGAAACCCCATCTCTACAAAATTACGAAAATTAGCCAGGTGCGGTGGCATGCGCCAGTAGTCCCAGCTACTTGAGAGACTGAGGCAGGAGAATTGCTTGAACCTGGGAGATGGATGTTGCAGTGAGCCAAGATCGTGTCACTACACTCCAGCCTGGGAGACAGAGTGAGACTTCATCATTAATAAATAAATTAATTAATTAATTAATTAATGTAAAAAGTCTTGTGCAATTTTAAGTCGATCTCTGTTCATTGCAGAACTTCCCCCCCACCTTTTTTTTTTTTTAATCATGAATCCTGCATCTTTGAAGAGTCTGCAATTTCTTGGAAGTTAAAAGAAAGTTTATTTCCTTCAGGTTAAGGAAATACAAATGCTTTCCGGCACATTCGTTGGTGGTACTAATCCTCAGAATTAAAACTTTAGCAAGCTGAGGCTTAATGCACCAAGATGACATCTAGGCTGATAAAAATTATAGCAGCTTCACCCCTTTTAAATGTAAATATCTGTGTGCTTAGACTGATACATCCTATAATAGCAAGATATTCAGAAGATGGTCAAATCTTTTAAACACATGGATAATCAGAGAATATGCTTAAATAGAACTTTCTTTATTCTCAAACTACACAGTCACAATTTTATTCTGATAACACATTTATGAATCTACTTATTTTATCATTTGTTTTTGTAGAACTTCCAGCTGTTTCATTTATACATGTGTTGAATACATTTTATATGAAGATAAAATCTTGTGTTTATTTTTAGTTCTTGTGGTACAGAGTGCTATACAGTGCATGTGTTAGATGCTACGTAAATGTTTATAAAATGACTGTGTTTTCTGAATTCCATTTTGAAACCCTACATACAAAATCAATCATGGACAATAGTTGTATCCTTAATCACACCTGATTATTTCACCAATGTTGAGACACATAAAATGTTCTCATTTCAGAAAAAATATTAATTAAAAAAACCATTCTCATTCTATGTTATAGTAAAATCAATTTTCAAATAGCATATCTTCAGTTATTAATTAATGATGGCCACCCATGAAGTACAGACCTATAACTATTACTATTGCTATAACTATTACTATTGCTATAACTATTACTATTGTTATTGTTATAACTATTACTATTGTTGCTAGGAAGGAGTGTCTCCTTTATATAATTTTCCAGTGAAGCTCTGGTTTTAACATCATCCCCAACCATTAGAAGCTGCTTGATAGTTATTTTACAGATTTTTTTTTTTTTGAAACAGAGTCTTGCTCCGTCACCCAGACTGGAGTGCAGTGGCATGATCTCAGCTCCTGCAACATTTGCCCCCTGGGTTCAAGCAATTCTCCTGCTTCAGCCTCCCTAGTAGTGGGACTACAGGTGTATACCACCACACCAGGCTAATTTTTTATATTTTTAGTAGAGACGGAGTTTCACCATATTGGCCAGGCTGGTCTCGAACTCCTGACCTCGTGATCTGCCCACCTCGGCCTCCCAAAGTGCTAGAATTACAGGCGTGAGCCACTGCACCCGATCCAGATTTGTTTTTCTACTATAACTTTCAATTTGCAAATAGATATAAAAACAATTGGCTATTCTAATGCCTTATTTTAAGCATTACAATTCAGAGACTACTTTCATTATATTACTTTTTTAAGATAATCTTTCAAAATTAATTTATAACTTAAATGAGGTCCCTCAGATATTTATAATTTTTTTAACATTTTAATGGCTATAATTAATAATTGAAAATTAATTAAAATTTGTATGCAGTGAATTTTAAAAAACATTTTAATAGATATATAACATTATGGCAGACTTAATTTATTCATCTCTCTGGTGAGTCATCTCAAATTAGTCATAGTTCCTCTAGTGATAATTACAAATTTTGGAAACTGCTTAGCTATATTTTAAGATTAATTACCTGTAGTAAGTTAAAAGTATGCTAAAACACAAAAGCATTTAAATATGAATAAAACACCTATGTGTTTCACACTTTTAACATTGTATTTTATACTTTAATAAAAAATGAACATGCATAGAATGTCTATGTTAGTGTAGGCTAATGAAATATAAATATCTGCATCACAATTGAATGCAAAATTATGAAATTATAGCTATATATTTAAATAACATCTTTCTTATAAGGGAAGGAATATTTTTTATGGTTGATCCTTCTTATATGGTAAAATATTTCTAAACAATGCTTTCATATGCCTTGACTAATTAATGTTAATATTAAGGAGTTTGCACCTAACAGAAGTGTTTCCTCTTCCTTTACATGATTTTTTTTATAACCCCTTAAAAATGAATGAGTTGTGAAGAGCATTCTGGAGTGGTCTACTGGAGCCATGGCAGATGGCAGGCTGCTGGCGACACTGCTAAGAACCACAAGTAGGTTCAGCATTTTCCTTCCAGATCCCACAATGATGAGCGCCGCCAAGGGAGTCCTACCCTCACAGGGTGAAGTGTTCAGTCTTCACAGAAAACAACCTTGGACCTAGTAATTGGTAATTAGCAAACTTAGATAATGAAGAAAGAAAGTAAACACTCTTTAGACATGGGTGTAGAAACGAAAGAACATACTGGCCGTCTTGTTACAGGAGATCAAAAATCAACATCTTACTTCTGAAAAGGGGAAGAAGACAAGAAAATTGATGAGGAGCTGGAGTTTCAATATCAGTCAGGTGTCAATAGTCAATTTTCAGGAAGATACAGATGACATTGTGAATTTGGCTTTAGTGAAGCATATCATGATGAAGAAGGTGATGTAGCTGGAGAGACTGCTGCTGCTGATCATGATGAAGATCATGATGATGATGATAATGTGAGAATTCATCTGATTCTGAAAATCCAGATGACTCTGAAAATGATTCATTCAGGAAAAGAAGAATCTGTTGCAGGACTCCAAGCTGCTGAGCACCTTGAGGAAACAGAGGATTTCCCTAAACAAAATATATGCCAAAAAAAATCATAAAATGATGTGTATTAAATCCAGTGGTTCATGACTCCACTCATAATGCTTTGTATTCAAAATTAGTCTTAATGTTATATTGCACAGTGGAACACTGCTTATAGGGAGAGACCTTTGTGTTATAATGTTAAAAGGGCCTTTTAAAATAATTACAGGGTATGTTTCATTTCAGATGCCATGGATTAAACTTTTATGAGCAAGATTATCATCATTATTATAAAAAGTAATTGTCATATACAACAAGAAATAAATACAAAACTCAACTTCCAAAAAATGCACGTCAATACCACATAAATTTAACAGACTGCACATATATAGTCATATTAATCAGGTCAAGCTGAATTGCTAAATCAAACATAGAAAAAAGACCAACTTTCTTGAAATTACTACAAAATTGCAACATCACTGGCCAAATAGAATTAAATATAGATAAACTGGAGAAATTTATTGACCATAGAAACATTGATACAATTAATGATTGATTCACCTTCAACTATTCATGTTTTAAATAGTTCTGAAAAATTGTAGCTAATATACACTAAGCCCATGCTTGGGAGATAAACAAGTATAAAAAAATATATTTTAGGATGAAAAAGTAGCCTGATGGTAAAATTTATTTTTTAAAAGACACTGATGTACGACAGAAATCATTTTCAGGGAAATACTAGTGAAATGCTAATAATAAACATAAATAAGTCTACCTCTAATATAAAATTTACTGTTTTTTATTTAAGCTCCTAGGAATGTCCTCCTATTTATTATCACTATATTTATTAAAATGTACTGAGTTTATTTCCATTAACCTAAGATATATTGTTTATAACAGAAACTCATTTATGTCTAATTCTGTTGGTTTCTGAAGTAGTTTAGGCTCTTGGTAAAGACCCTCAGGAGTAATTGTCCACAACACAAGACTATTATGCCATCTAGCATGTTTAACAAGACACATGACTAGAATATCAATTATGCCCAACATCAGTGCTGAGATCAGTTAAAGAAATCAGCTTAGCAACTTTCTCCATAATGCATGTCTCCAGACAACACTCTATCTAAGTAGCAAATATTTGCTGTAATTTATTGGTATTTACAGAATCCAATAAGCAATAGATTCTTTGATTCCATTTTGTTTTCTGGAGTACATATAAATTAGGTAAATCAGCGCTAAGATGACACATGGCCAGTCATGAATAAAAATAACAAAATTAGATGCAGTAACACTTTGTAACAACTTAAAAATCAACTTCAAATGCAGCGATTTTCTTTGCTTGTATTTTCAAGACCTCCATCCACTCCCGCTTTCAACTGTTTTCTTTAGGACTTCATTATGTTCTTTGGCAGACTATTTCACACTCTATTAGTTACAGTCAATTTCATCGCATCACTTGAAGTATAAATGCCCACAGTTCTCTGCACCTCTTAAAACTATATCTCTTCCTTCTTGGTATTTAATAACCGGTAGCCTGGCACTTGAATTAGGGAATAATTTTACCTCTTCTACCCAAATAGTCTTAAGTGAGGAAAACTCTATTTGTCAATTTTAAATTCTATATTGTATGAAGATAAGTTGCATATCTATTTTATAAAAGAAAAATTGTCCAAAACTTAATAATAAGGAAAATAATGTGGGTTACACATCCTTTCAGTTTTATACAGAGGTAAAAGCTTCGCAAGGATTGTCCAGGAGAATGCACCTGGTTCATTTTACTATTAAAGGTCACAGATTTCATTACTTGTTAATTTGCAGAATTTGTCCAATAAAGGTGGAAACAATTTGTCTGCTAGAACAGATAACTTCCACAATTCATAAACTACTGAAAATTAAAGAGTTTTGTATCCAACTCAGCAATCTTATAATAAATTTTTTTTAATAAATTGACTACAAATAACCTAACTTCTTAAGTGCTCTTTGAACCAGTCATAACATCTTATAGGTTTCTTTACTAATAAATGAGTTAAATAAAATATTTGACATATTTATTTTATATTTGCCTGAAGGACATGATTTTGCTCTTTTGCAAATTATATTTTAACCTATGCAATAATTAAAATCCCTCCAGATAATATAAGGAGTACGTTAAAGTCACAGAGCCTATCCACATTCTTACTAAGATAATCAAACACTGATCTAAAGTTATATTATTAGCATTGCAGTGGGAGGAGACTGATTGAATTTGCCTCTGATATATATCTTACTTTGTCTTAATCATTGTCTTTCAAGTACTTAACAGTTGGCAACATGCTAGATGAATGAGTTTTAAAAATCTGTTATTTCAGTAAAATAATAGAGTGTAGCATCATTAAATGCATTTACAGCCCTAAGACCTCATAAAAAATGATTTTACACAATAATTTAGGTATATTTTATTTAAAAGTATATCACATACCAATACCAACATACATGTTATTTAATAAAATTCTCAAATGCTATATTCAAGAATTTGTTAAATACCATATCCTCAGATAGACATTTACAATGATACCTATCCAGCCAGTTGCAATTTTTTATTAAGAAAATTATATTGCTTCTCACTTCTGCAAAAAGAAGTTTCTAATACAGCATCAAAATATGGATTTTTAAACACTACCTTGATTATGTGTCATTATATTTATCTGTTCAAAAATGTTATTTTTTCAGTAAAGAATATAGAAACGTAGAAAAATATAAAGTATGTATTAGCAGGTGAAATGAGTTTGAGTGAAACATAAGGCAACAAAATGTGGGACTGCACAAACTATATTAAGTTCATAATTATTTCTAATACTTACCACAAAAATAGCAAATATAAATATCACCCATAGAAGCAAACATGAACAATTGAAAGAAGTTGAATAGTACCATTTACTTTGAACTCATCAAAGTAAAACTTAAATTCTCCATCCATATCATTAGTATTTATGCTAATATATAACTTATTTCGCTTAGAAATAGTTGCTTTAGGTGTTCACAGTTTATTCACATATTTGTGATGACCTAAATGTTGTCTTTAGGCCCCTTAAATAAACTTATGTTCATTTGGGTTGAGATAGAACATTTCTAAAAAATATCATCTGCTTGATTTTTGCCTGGGTACTGCTTCAGATAAATCATTTCCAGGTGCCTGGGGATATAAAATATACTAAAGAACATTATCATAATTCTATTTCAGATATAGATGGATCAGAGTAAATAAAAGTTATTTCCTTCAGCTACTTTCCCAATATCAACTAGATAGCCAAACTCACCAGAATGAGGTTTAAAATTAATGAAGCTTTTAGAAATAAGGCTGCAAATAAGGCTCTCAACTCACACTTAAATCCCCAAGTATATTGCATTCCTGTGGTTAAATGTCTAGCAAGCTGATTTAATTGCATTCTAAGCCTTAAATTATCTATGTAGGTAATTTAGTAGAGAAACTATTATATTCTCCAAGTGACATAAATACAGCTAAACAAAATTTGATCTAGGAATGCTTAAAATTTTTCTTTCTTCAGTGTGCTACAAATATCTGTGATACCATGAATTGGCTGATGGTAGTAGATATCAGCAGTAGGATTAATTTTATTTAAGGTGTGGTTGTAAAAATAGATACAGAAAAATCAAAGTTCGTCTGAATTGAAAATTGTATAAAACAAGTAGAGGACTAGAGCTTCAGAGTTTATGAGCAGGCTATGGGAATATTATTCAACTTTTCATTCCTTGATAAGCTTTATGTTTCATATTTTTCAGTGAAGAATAGCACATACACAGAATATGTTCAATTCATACGTGTAGAGTTCAAATAGTTATCACAAAATAAGAATACAAAGATGATTAGCACCAAACTCAAGAAAAATAGCTGGTATTGCAACCACACCAGAAGCCTCTCTCATGTTATTTTATAATGGTGACCCTTCCTTTATCACCAAAGGTATTTTCTCTGTGAATTATAATAGCCATGATTAATTTTTCCTACTTTGGAACTTTAAATCAATGAAGCATACAGTATACATTTTTGGCTGGTTTCTTTCACTCAATATGTGTTTGCAGAATTGATTTATACTATTAATTTACCAGCAGTTATTTCATATTTCTTGTTATATAGTATTCTAAGATATGAATATGCCACAGCTTATTTATTCATCCACTAATAATGGACATTTTGGAGGTTTTCACTTTGGGGCTAGTGAAAATAATGCTGCTCTTAGCAAACATAGACAAATAAGAACACATCAAACTCAAAAACTTCTGTGCCCCCAAAGAAACAGTCAACAGAGTAAAAAGGCAATCTGCAAAGAAAAAATATTTGCAAATCATATCTGATAAGAGATTAGCATCTAGAATTTATAAGGAACTTCTGCAACTCAGGAACAACAAAATTAAAGTTGATTAAAAGTGAGCAAAGAATGTGAATAGGCAATATCTAAAAGATATACAAATAGTTAATAAACATAAAGATGTTTAACATTACTAATTGTGGGAGAAACACAAATCAAAACAACAATGAGATTATAATGTCACATCTATCAGGATGGCCCATCAAAAAAACCAACCAAACAAACAAACAGACAAAAAACAAAATAAAAAGTGTTGGCAAGGATGTGGAGAAGTTGAAACCCTTGTGCACTATTGGTGGGAATGTAAAATGGTTTTTTCACTATAAAAAATAGTATAGAAATTCCATGTGATTTGGCAATACCACTTTCGAGTATTTACCAAAATAATTCAAAGCAGGATCTCCAAGATATAATTGCACACCCATACTCATAGCATCATTATTTACAATAGGCAAGAGGTGGAAGCAAATCAAATATCCCTCAACAGATGAATAGACAAAGAAAATGTAATATATTCACACAATAGATTATTTGGCCTTATAAAGAAAAGAAATCCTATCATATGCCACAACAGGACCAAACTTAAGCACATTATGCTAAGCAAATTAAAGTAGCCACAAAATGACAAATACTATATGGTTCTACTCCTACAAAGTATTTGAATTAGTTGAAAGCATAGAAATAGAAAGCAGCAAGGTAGTTGCCAAGGCTGTGGGAGGGACATGTGAGAGAGGAAATTAATGCTGAGTATTGAGTTTCAGATGAAAAATTTCTAGAGATCAGTTGCTCAACAATGTAAATATAGTTCATACTCTTAATTGTACATTTAAATGGTTATCATGGTAAACATAATGTTATGTTATTTCACCAAAATAAAAATATAGAAAAAATGATACTTCTCTGACATTTTTGTGCATGTCCTTTGGTGCACATGTGTGCATGTTTGTTGGGAATATACTTTGGAATGGAATTCTTAGGTTATAGAGTGTATATGTGTTAAGCTTTAGAAGACACTGTTTAGTAGTTTTCAAAAAAGAGTCAACAATTTATTGTCTCATCAGAAATAGGATTGTTCTACATCACTGTGAGCACTTGGTATTATTTGTATTTTTAATTTCATTCATTATGGTTGATATTGTAATGAGATTTCATTTATTTGAAGTGGAATGAAGCTAAGCACCTTCTAATATATTTATTGGCCATTTGGATATCCTCCTGTATGAAGAGTTTGTTCAGTTCTCTCATATATTTTTCTATTGGACCATCTGTCTCATTTTTATTTATTTGGAGGAGATCTTTATGTATCTTGAACATGAAACTTCTGACTATTATACATATTGCAAATATATTCACCTACTCAAAGACTTGACTTTTCCCTCTCTTAATAATAGCATCTTTTGATAAGTGGGAATTCTTTATTTTAATGAAAGCATTATTAATATTTTTGTTAGTACTGTTTATGTCCTATATTATAATCTTTCATTAAAAATTATTTGTTATTACCTTTGAGACACCTTATTATTTGTCATTTATATTTAGACACAGAATTAACCTGGAATTGAAATTTATCTAGGGTGTCAAGTACTGATTGATGATTTTCCTGTGTTTTTGTATGTACATTAGACCCAGCACTATTCACCGAGAAAATCCAATCTTGTCTTACGATTTGCTACTACATCTTTATTATAAATTAACAGTCATTGTACATGTGTACCCTTATTCCTGTAGCCTGTTATATTAGATTATTTGTCTGTCATTGTGCCAATCATCATTTAGTGAAAATGAATGTTGATATTCAAATTTGTCCTATTTTAAGGTGATCCTACTTTTAGCTTTTAAATTTTTAATATAAATTTAGTCATATAAATTTACATAAATATAACTGATAGGATGTTGGTTGATATTACACAGAACCTTTATGTTTTCTACCAAATCAGTCTATAGCAGAGAATGCTACACACTTAATTTATTGAAAAAAGGCCCCCAAATTAAGGGAGAATATATTGTCATTCTCATACCTTATTCAAAAGATGAGTTCCATTAATAGGCAGTAAGTTTCAAAAAGAGATAACACCTCAGAACCTTTGGATTCCTTACTCTGTGGTAATAATAAATATTCATGCCTATCACCTTGATTTGTTCCACAGCCCTCCTTAAGGAACAAAAATACTTGGACACAATTCAAAGAACACCATCAGATACACGAGATCTAGATTCGGGTCCCAAATTTGTCATTCTGAGGTGTGTAACTTGACAATTTGTTGAATCTCACTGGATTTTATTTCTGTTAAGAGTAAAACTAACCAGGTACATTTTATTATTCCTAAGATCGCTTCCTTCAGTTTAAAAAAATTACACTGTTTTAAAATAATCTTTGGCTTTGCTTTAAAGATTTTTCATTTAAAAGTTGATGGGCAGGGAGTTCCCCTCCCCCTAGGATATAGAAACACAGAAAGGAAGAACATTTTACCCTAACAAAATATTAAAAGATCGATAAATTATAATATATAGACACAGAGGAGGCATGTAAGTGACTACACCTGGGGAACAGACTCATGTCACTGAAGCGATAAACTCTGAAAGAACTTACCGGTTGAAAAGATGGTGGATGGTAGAGTATTAGGTCATTTTCAGATTTACTATAAATATATAAGACTGGGTAATTTATAAATAAAGGAGGCTTAACTAGCTCACATTCTGCGGGCTATACAGGAAGCATGGCACCAGTATCTGCTTGGCTTCTGGTGAGCCCTTGTGGAATTTTACTCTTGGCGGAAGGTGAAAGAAAGTAGGTTCCATCACATGACCAAAGAGAGGACAAGAGAGAAACACCAGGGAGGTCCCAGACTCTTTTAAACAGATCTCATATGAACTAACCGAGCAAGAATTCACTTATCACCAAAGAGATGGTGCATTCATGAGAAATCTGCTCTTATTCGTGAGAGATCTGCTTTCATTCATGAGAGATCTGCTCCTTTAATCCAATCACCTCCCACCAGGCCCCACCTCCAACATTAGGAATCACATTTAAACATGAGATTTGGAGCAGACAAACATCCAAACCATATCAGGTGGTTAGTGATGTAATGCCATCATTTACTCTTGTCTCTTGACACTTTTCAATTTGCTAATTAGAGGTCATATCCAATTAATTTTAACAGAATACGCCTATGTCTAAAAAACAACAATAAAAAGTGGCAGTCCCCTATAGGAGTATGAAAGCATATATTTGTAGAAAAAGTCTAATGAGTATTTCAAGAAAAGAAATTAACATCCAAATGTGTTTTTAATAAAATATGTTTACATAGATATTAAGTAATTCTAGGATATGCACAAAATTGTAAGTAAACATTTTCAGAAATGTATATTTTATTTCTTTCCATGACTGAGGGTGATCTTATATTTTAGAGGGCATCATTTTAACCAGACTACATGAAAACAGTAATACAAACATTTCTTAAATACCACATGGAGAGTACATATGTACAGCAATTATTAACCATATTTGTCATCGCATTAGTATTTTTTTGATATAACTATATTGGTTACTGTCTTTTAGACTACACACAAGACTTTGATGAAGTGCATACTAAATATGCTATAATAATTGTTTGCAGGTTCTGTTAAATATCACTGTGCTTACTAAATGATGCATTGCCAATGTTATGATTTGCAGTAATAAAGTTATGCTATGTTATTTTTTTGGAAGTTTGCAGCATATGGTGCCATATGCCAAGGGCATACTAATTAATGAGAAAATTAGCACATAGATATTACTTCACAATAATGCATCTAGAGCCAAGACTTAAAGTGTAACTCAGAAAGCAATATGAAATGTTAAGGTTAATGTTACGTCAAACTTAATATTGATCCATAGTAATATCCATAGCAATATACAAACTAAATACTGTGGTCTTTTGAACAATGAGAACATAGAAAATGTGTTATTTATACAGTTACTCAATTGTTCTCTTTCAGATAAGAATTATGCTGAGACATAGCAGTACCTCAAAAGGTGATAGAGGCAGTAAGCAGCAGAGTTGGAACTTGAATCCAGGACCTCAAGCTCCAAATCCAGAATTCCTCACTTTTCCCCCACAACCTGATATAGAACTGGAGAAAAATAAATTTGGCTTATTTAATTGAGTATAGCAGATCCCAGGAACTATTTTGTGTTTAACGATTACTTTCAAGCTTAATTTGCCTCTATTTAAGTGTAACTAAGACATCATCTTTAGGATAAACATCTCGGAATTCTTTCTGAATTATCCCCAAATCTTAAGTTTAGGTGTGCATTTGACAATCTGCATTGCTGCCAACAGTAGTTGGAAGATTACTACCTGAAAATCGAGGAAGTTTGCTTCAGCTACATGCCCTTCCCTGTGGTAAATGTGCAAGTCATGGCACAATACTTGAGGAAATAAATGTTGGTGCCTTAAAATAAGTGTTGATATTCAAATTTGTCCTATTTTACCCTGGTAAATGTGTAAGTCATGGCACAATACTTGAGGAACTTGAGCAAATAAGTTTGCAGTAAATAACCTGTGTTATAAAATGCACAACACTAAAAATAAAACTAAATACGACAACTATGTACTTTAACTTATGATTCATAGATTTTGTAGGCCAATTCTTTGCAATTGGAAAACACAAAACTTTTCCAACTTTGAAGACTGGAAACAAAAAACAAACTGCAAGAAAACATGAAGTTCATCTATATTTGTTCTGTAGGAGGACTCCTTCGTGTAGTTTGCAGACAGTCATGAATCCCCTTAGGTTAGCAGCTGTCAACTTCAATTCTCATTTTATC
The DNA here is from genome assembly GCF_000951045.1 of Mandrillus leucophaeus. Taxonomy (NCBI): domain Eukaryota; kingdom Metazoa; phylum Chordata; class Mammalia; order Primates; family Cercopithecidae; genus Mandrillus; species Mandrillus leucophaeus. The sequence goes on from NW_012105364.1 coordinate 10,120,227, forward strand.
CACTCTTTCCATTCCAAAGACTTTAGACCAACATTTTTAGGGGAAAAAAAGATATTTTCATTTAAGTACCAAAATCACCAATGCTACCAACCAGAGGAAAGCAAAATACTTTCAGAAAATTGGTTGCTGAGGCAGGTTCACAAGGATTATTCTGAGAACTACTTTGCAAATGGAAAAAATGAAGCCTAAGAGACTTACATTAAATAGGGTATTAAAGTATGTTTAAATACACAAATCGAAAAGCATGACCACTAATAGAACCATGTTGCCCTTGTTAAAAATATGAAAATTGGCCGGGCATGGTGGCTCAAGCCTGTAATCCCAGCACTTTGGGAGGCCGAGACGGGTGGATCACGAGGTCAGGAGATCGAGACCATCCTGGCTAACACGGTGAAACTCCGTCTCTACTAAAAAAATACAAAAAAACTAGCCGGGCGAGGTGGCGGGCGCCTGTAGTCCCAGCTACTTGGGAGGCTGAGGCAGGAGAATGGCGTAAACCCGGGAGGCGGAGCTTGCAGTGAGCCGAGATCCGATTACTGCACTCCAGCCTGGGCGACAGAGCGAGACTCCGTCAAAAAAAAAAAAGAAAATCATTAACAGATTTTATTGACTCTTCAAATACCCTTTATAGTAAACTTTGAACTTTAAAAAGCAAATCATTTTAAACAGGCATTACTGATAAAGCTGATTCTTATCTAAATTTATTTTTTATCATCTCAAGTGCATGGAAATTTTTCTTTCCCTATCTCCCTTATCTGCATTTTTTTTACTTTTATACTTTGTGTAAACTGTAATAGATTATTTTATAAAATGTATTAAATGCCAACTAATCCATAAACTGGCTAAGCTGAATTAATTTTCTTAAAATCTGAATTATGTATGCCCAGAATATAGTTTAATTGCAGTCAATATTAGAAAAAAAATCTAATTAACTTCAAACTACAACAAAAAACTACACATGTAAAAATCTTTGGGAATATTCCATGAGGACAGATATTTAGAAACATCTGACTCCAATTTGGGGGAAAAAAAATATGAGATTTGCAACTAGAAGCCAAAATCATTTTATTCATCTTAGTCGTTAAGGCTTAATGTATATTTAGAGAAATTTCATAGTTACTTTTAATGTTATTATCTTCAAAAATGTTGTATTACTTTTTCTTTCAGTCTTTAAGAGTTACACAATGTTTCTTGTATTCCTGAATGGCAAATAACATAACTACATATCCATATCATAATAATGAAAGCAATTCTCATCATATAATGTTACACATTTCTTCCCTCTACATGAAGGCCTCCTGGCATTTTTATGTCTTTTATAGAGCCATCCTCAAAATGGAAAATTTGGATAGATTTTGCAATAGTCCTAGTAATGCTAATTGCCAGTGAATTAATCATCAAATTAAGGTTTAAAGAGCTGGAGGTAATCATTATAAGAAAATATAACTGATTTACTGTGTCTTAAAATATATGTGGAGTGTATTACACAGGAATTGCATTCAGCTGGTAGTCAAACCCTTCCTCCCTGCCAACACAATGCCTTAAACTTACTGTCTATTTTTCTCTCACATACACAAAATTTAGCAGTTGGTAGTCAAGATCAGGTATGGTAACTCTGCAATATAAGCTGGAATCCAGTCTCCTATCTTTTTGTTCCTCCATCCTTAGCATTTGGCTTCTGTCCTCAAGTTCACCTTACGGGTATAGTTGGAGCTCCAACCATCACATCCACAGTCCAGGAAGGAGGAACAATGAAGTGAGTTTTCTCAGAGGCTGTATCAGAATTTTACTTAAATTTCACGCAAACCCTATTTATGCAAGAGAAAACTATAGCTGTAGTTGCTAACTACTGGGCACATTGCCATCCAAAATAACATAGGAGTTCAATTACTGAAAAAGAAGAGATAGATGGTTAGCAGGCAACTAGAGCCTCCCTCACAGCCTCTTAAACTAAATAGTTGTCAACGGTTAGTGAGCATCAGTGTAAACAAAATAGCTAGAAAAACAGACATTAACTATTTCATTTACTTTAAGAGAATCTGTAGAATCTCCTTTCTGGAGACCTTAAAATTTTAAGTTATTTTCACAAGTATGAAATTTCTTTGATTACATTTATTTCCTCAGACACTTAGTACAGTATTGAAGAAATCTATTACACATACAAGGAATTCATCTTTGCTTGGTAAAATAGTAAATAGCATGTAAGACAAAATAGAATAAGGCTAAATAGCAATTAGCAATTACATTTGAGGGATCAAAGGAAAAACATTCGTTCGGCCTGAGATTATTTTTAAAAGTTTCACAATGATAATAGATTTAAGAGTAGGTATTTATAAATAAACTTAATAAATATCTATAGAAAATACATATTCTTGGTTGAGAAATTGACCCATTAGGTTATTTTAGTCTATTTGGAATATACCTTCTCAACTCCTGACCATTTCTCAAGCAAATGTAATCAACTTTTCGTTCCACCATAGTACTCACAATGATCATGCTAATTTCATTCGTTTCAATATATTTATTGCAACAATTGAGGAACGTCTTAATAAAACCCCAACAGATATTTATGTTTATATTCACCATATCCTTAATATATGGCACTGTTAGATATCCTGTATTTTAACTCCTCCATTCTACAATTATTTATCGAATATCTGATCATTGCTGGGTCTCAGTTATGAAAACCTCCTACATCTCTACCACCATCCTCCTCCCAGCCCCAAGTAAAAAACCAAATACAGCATTTCAGTCATCTTGAATTTTTACAGTTAACCTTTTTGAATGTTCCTGAAATGACTTCTTCATTTAACTTGCATTGTCTCACAGGGTGTAGTCAACGACATTGACTGGGTAACCTCTTAGATAACACTTATATTTCAGGATCATATAAAAAAATGCTATTAAGTCAGAATGAACAGAATGTCTTACTAAAATTGATACAATTTTATTTCAAGAAACCATGTTCATGACTAGACTGATTACTAAGAAGAAGTAAGTTGGACATTTATGTTGTTTGTGATCTTTGAAATAGCAACAAACTCAGAACACATTTTTTTTTAAAAAAAAAAAGAAATTAAGATCAGATCTCTATGAATGATAAACTGGATATGAGAACTATGTAATGAAAATGCGTTGTTGCTTAAAAGCCAAGGGAAAGCAGTGAACAAAATCTGCAAGTATCTGTTGGACATTTACTTAGCATTATATCTTTGTGTAAGCTATTGTCAACTACCATTTTGCTTTGATGGTGCTCAGTGATTCACCAACTAAAATCCATGCCTGACTTGAGGAATAGAGTGACACTTTACTTCTTTTTTTTAATCCCTTTACTGTGAAAAATTTCAATTATATACAATAATAGAGAAAATTGCATAAAAGACCCAAAGTACCTATTAACCAAGATTTAATAATTAGCAGCTGATAGACAATCTTGTTTTATCTATAACCAGCACCACACTAGCACCACTTACCAAATTATTCTGAAGCAAATACCTACCATAATATAAAATAACATAATATCTATAAGGATTTTCATATTTTTTTCTGGAAGCTAAGAACATTTTAAAAATATAACCACAATATACTTAGAAAAATTTAAAAGTTCACAAACATTTATTAATACGAATAAATATTCACCCAGCATTCGTATTTCCTGATTGTCCTGATTGGCCTGATTGCCTCATAGAATTTTAACAAAGCATTTGTTCAAATCATAATCCAGGTAAATGTCATACATGGCAAGTGACAGAAATATTTCCTAAGTCTCTATTAATCTATAAATTTTCTCTACGATTCTTTTATTCTTGCAATCTACATGTGGAAGGAACAGTATCTTTCTTGTAGTTTCCCACAGTTTAAATTTTTCTGATAGCACTTCTCTCGTGTCATCTAACATGTCTTCTGTTACCTATATTTTCTGTAAATTGATGATACAGAGGTGGCACCGATTCAGATTTATTATTTTTTGTGTCAAGGATACTTCATACATGTCAGGGCACAGATCCACCATGAGTAATATAACATCTGGCTGTCTTCTGTTTGCCTGTGTTTGGTATTACCAGTCACTGATGCTCAGTGGCAAGATGTATTATTTCTCTTTCAAAATGGTCACTGTCAAATTCCATCACGTTTTCTTTATGTGTTAGCTATAATACTTCTGTGAAAAGCAGTCTCCTCTTAGTAATTATATAGTACAGATGATATAGGAAAAGCAGAACAAGGGCTTGATACTTTCTCTTTCGTTTACAAGCATTCACAAGTTTACTCCTTAGTCTTCTCCAAATTATGAACGAATTATTTTTGTTGTCATTTTAAAGTCTTATATGTAAACATATTTGATATGTTTACAATCTATTGCAGCTATTATCCTAGACAGATGCCCATTTTTGGCTAATGGAAAGCCTCTACATGTTGGCACTAAAGTTCTTGTAACATGACATGCTGTAGTTTAGTTTCAGCAGTGTAAGGATTTCATTTAAATGAAATCACCAAGTATGTAATCTTTTGTGTCTGAATGTTTCCACTCACCACAATGTCTATGAAATCCCTCCTATTTCTTGAGTGTATCAGTAGTTATTATTGTAGAGATGTACCCCATCATATGAATGTAAAGCAATTAATACATTCAGTCACTTGGTAATGGTTACTTTAATGGTTCCAGTTTGAGACTACACTGTGTTATAAATAATCCTGCTTCTATGAACATATATGTTCATTTCTCTTGAGCAAATCACTAGGAATTGCTAGGTCACATGATAATAGTATTTTTAACTTGTCAAGTGTTACTAAACTTTTTTCTAAAGTGTTTTTATACCACCAACAGAAATGTGTAAGATATTTCAGTTCCTCTGGCTCCTCACCTGCACAGGCACTGTCAATTTTTTTGAGTTTTATCTGTTCCAGAGAACATGAAACGTTAACTCATTGTGATTTTAATTTACATTTCTTTGATAACTAATGATATTGAGCATTAGTTAATGTAATTGTTTGATACTCCTGTAACATTTTTGTACAATGCATATTCTAATCTTGCATCATTATATTTGGGTGTTTGTCTCTGTATTGAATTGCAAATTATTTATATAGATGGTCTCCTACTTATGATTTGACTTAGATTTTTTCACTTAATAATGTATTTATCAGAATATCAAATATATTTTAAATTATGATATTTTTGACTTACTGATTTATCAGGATGTAATCCCATCATAAGTCAAGGAGTATATGTACCTGATACGAATGAATGTGTGTATGTGTGTGTGTGTGTGTGTGTGTATACACACATACATACATATATTTGGAAGAATATTGAAAGTCTGATAAATACCATCAATAACTTGACCTACCTGGCAGTTTCTTTTATCAATATGTAATGTTCTTCTATATCTACTGTAATACTCTCTGTCTTTGTCTGATATAATATGCCACTCCAGCATTCTTATGGTTAGTGTTTATATTATGTAGATTTTTACACTTTTATTTTTAAATTTGTATATCTTTATGTTTATAATATCTTTCTTGTATATATAATCACATTGAGGCTTGGTTTATATCCAATCTTCAAATTTTAAACATTTCTGTTATTTTTAGACTATTTTCCTTTATTATATTATTGATATGGCTGGTTTTCACTTTACCAGATTGTTATTTGTTTCATTTGTCATATCTATTCTTTATCCTTGTTCAACTCTCGTCCTGTCTTCCTTTTGTTTGACTATTTTAGTATTTCATTTTATTCCCACTATTAGAGGACTGGGTCAATTTGGTTAATAATATGTTCAAGTCTTTTATAGTCTTTCTAAACTTTTGTCTGCCTGTTTGATTAATTACTGGAAGAGGAATGTTGAAATCCCCAATAATGATGGAAACTACGGATTTGTCCTTTTCTCTTTTGCGTTCTATTTGGGTTTTTCCTCCACACGTTTTGAAACTCTGTTATTGGTGTGCAACCATTTAGGATTGTTATGTCTTTTTGATAAATTGACTCTTTTATCATTATTCACTGTCTCTATGTTTGATAATACAACCAGTTTTGAAGAAGACTTTATATGTCAGAATAGCAAATATACATATCAGTTTCCTTATACTTACTGTTGCATGACATATCTGTTTGATCCTTTTATGTTCGTAGATTTGTTTGGGCACATTTTGTCCTATTGTGTGTATTTCCCTATGTAGTTTATTTGCTGTCTTTTTGGGGATAAGGAAAATATATTTTTTCTTATTCAAAAAGGTCTGCATTTTCCTTCCAACAGTTAGTTTACATCTGTGCCTTTACATGGTACCCTTAAGTATTCTGTATCGATTTTCTTCTATAAGCAAAATGAAAATTAACTAAAAACCCTTCTTACCTTTCTCCTCTCTCTTTCAGGCATTTAAATTGTAGCAATATTCTTTTACTTCCTTTTAATTCCTATAAGGTAATATAGTTAGGAAAGTAGAATAGGCTTTTCTACTTTCCATATATTGCCTGCTATTCTACTTCCCATATATTGCCTTCTTCTCCCCTCATTTTTTTAATAGTTGCATCATGGATATGTTTTTAGAATACGTGCCCTTTATATATTATACTATCTTCCTTATATCCATAAGTTAGTCTTAATTCTGCAGGTTAATGTATATACATACACAGTTCTCACTACCAGAATTTATACAGATGCTCTCCAGTCAATTTTGTTTTCTGAAGTTCAATGTCTTCATTTTGAAAGTTAGTACTTATGAAATCAACGTTTCTTTATTTTCTCAATTATTTTAGCAGCCTGCTGTTTTTAATACGTGAAGGTCAGTTTAGCTAGATATAAAATCCTTAGCTTACATTATTCTACCTTTAAGTATCTTAAAAATGGTTTTCCATGTCCTTACACCAACATGATGATATCAAAGTGTGATGATTTACTTTTCTTTCTCTTATTAATAACTTGGACTTTAAGACTGATTTCCAAAGTATTTTTTCTGTATTTTAAAACATAAAGGTTTTAATAGATTTTATCTCAAATTATCTTGTTACTATTTGCTTTCCAAAGTACATTACACATTCTTTCAATACATAGGTTCAACATGTTTTATTGCACAAATTTTTTCTTAAATTTTATGATTTGCTTTGTCTTGTTGCTTTGTGTTCTTACAGGTGGTATCATTTCATAATATGTTTTATCTCCTTGTCAATCTTCCATGTCTATCATTTCTTCATTAATGCTTTTGCTTTAATTATTTTAAAATGTTTGCTTATTCCATTTTCGGTTTCTCTTAAGACATTACCCAATGTATTTGTTGCTTGTTTTTTGGAATTGTGTTTGAGGGTTTATTTCCTAAATGACTTTATATTTTATTTTAAATTCTTTTATGAGTTTTGTCACATCACCTTAGAAATCTTCCTTTTCCCCAACTATCTTTTTTCTCTTGTCTGTGTTTATCTAAGTCTGATTGATTGATTATCTTACCACTTCTATTTTCGTATGTCCTTTTAGGTCATATTGAAACACTCGTTTTTCATTATTTGTAGGAATTTTGTTCTAATCATTATTATGTTCTTCCTTATAACTATAGATGGGATTTTACTTTAATCATTTTATCTTGCTTATATTTTAGCAAGATAGGTTTTCCTACACTAATAATAGAGGAAACTGGGCAAGAATAGCTTCAATAGTGTTCTGTATTAGTATCAATATTGTGAAGGTTTCAAAAATATGGTATGAGCATTTTTGAGATCCGTCTCATTTGCTCCCTTGTTCCATCTTTTCTGGACATTTTCTTTCCTTTGCTCCAATTCTTTTCAAGGCATATTCTAGTCTCAGCAATATTTCTATATTGCAGGGCTTGGTACTGGAAAAGAGCATCAGTTGGTTAGTATGACAGTTCACTTGCCCAGGCTGAACCATAACACCCAAACTTTCTGTAATCTTTCTACATTCATTTCTGAATTGAATCATTGACACCTCTTCTTAGTTTACACTGCTTTCCTGAAATTGGCTCACTGAACTTCCCATGCTAACTGGGATTTTGAAGTTCATTTCCTATTCAGAGTCCCTTTTCTTTCCTGTCATTCCTCCTGCAAAGCTGCTAATAATAAGTAAATTATTGTTTTTGTTGTATTGGCTGGAACATTTACATTTTGGCTTCTTAGGATTTAAACATTTTCTTGTAGATATTGATTGTTCTTTTTTTTTAATTTTTTTTTTTTTTGATGGAGGGTGTCAAATTTATACCACTGCTGCTAAAACTTACCCCAAATGCTCTATTTTGTGTTTTGTCTGTATGTCTTTATGTATTTAAATTCTATCATAGCAAAATGTTCATCTGATTTTACAGTCTTTAGATTTCCTTTGTAGTTTTCTTCTCACCAATATCTGAGTGTATATTAAAGTGTGTGTTAAAGGTGAAGCTCATTCGTGTTGAAGAAATGTAATCAGATTTAATCATGGAAAAATAAGCAGGATTAGTAAGGCATGTCATCCTTTGGTATCTATAATTTCATAATATGTTTTATCCTCTTGCCAATCTTCTATGTCTATCATTTCTTCATTAATACTTTTGCTTTAATTCTTTTAAAATGTTTGCCTATTCCATTTTCTATTTGTCTTAAGACATTACCCAGTGATATTTCTTTACATGCATGCATTGTATAATGATCATATTGGGGTCATTAGCATATTTATCACCTCAAATATTTATCCACTCATTGTGGTAGGAACATTCAAATTTCTCTTTTAACTTTTCAAAATATACAATACATTATTGTTAATTATAGTCACCCTTCTATGCAAAAGAACACCAGAACTTATTGCTTTCTTGAAGCAATTGATAGGCAGGCAATTTATGGCTACAATCCCCCCAAAATTGTCCTCTTAAAATGTTTATTAATTTTTCAATATAGTATATGTTTGCATCTTATTTTTTTGTTAAAAATTGCATCTGAAAGGATAACTCAAACAATATTAAATATTATATTTTACTTTTTAAAATAGTACAGTTGCTATTCTAATAATGTCCTTAACATTTCACAATATTAATATTTTATTTATGGTCTCCAATGCCAGGTTAGAGGTGAAGAAATGATTTAATTTAAAAAGCTTGAAAAACAAACTCTACTAAACATGGCTCATAAGCAGGTGTGACATTTCCATTGCTGAAGATATTTTGTTGATTCATAGAATCATCATGAATGAGGGTCACAAACAACACTTCCTTTATAAACACTTCTCCAGGAAAGGTTAAAGTTTGCATAAAACAGTTCAGAATATTTTTAGTCTGAGGAAAGGTAACCCTCTGGTATCTTTGTCATAGCTCTCAAACGTGTTTTATCTTTGCTCATTATTCGTGCTTTGCATGTACGACAAGTTGGCCTTGTCTCCTTCACTGTTCACTCCTCACTGCCAGTGGAATGTCTCCTAGGAGGTGAGGAGGTGGAATCTCATCAGATTAACCAGTATGATGTTATTGGAGTTTATTTGAATTATTAAGAATAATGAGTGGAAAATCTATTACACTTAACGATCAAACCAGAATCATGTTTTTAATAAATACCCTAGCTATAGTTCATCTAAAACAAAGGAGAAGAAAACACATCTCAGAGATTCTATAATCCATAATATCTTGGTGTTTCCAAGGGTAGCTTTCCATATAGGCTTTGAAAATAAGATGAGAGAGGCCAGGCGCGGCCAGCACTTTGGGAGGCCGAGATGGGCGGATCACGAGGTCCATCCTGGCTAACAAGGTGAAACCCCGTCTCTACTAAAGATACAAAAAAAAAAAAAAAATAGCCAGGCGTAGTGGCGGGCGCCTGTAGTGACAGCTACTTGGGAGGCTGAGGCAGGAGAATGGCGTGAACCCGGGAGGTGGAGCTTGCAGTGAGCCGAGATCGTGCCACTGCACTCCAACCTGGGTGACTGAGCAAGACTCCGTCTCAAAAAAAAAAGAAGAAAAAAAAAAAGAAAGAAAATAAGATGAGAGAAAATAGAGAGTCTTTTCTAATGTCCTCAGTCATCCCTAATGGAAGTAAAATGTAGTTTCTTGGAATTTTTGTGAAAATTATAAATAAAAATTTCTCAGTGATTGCATTTGCCCTAGAATTCTTGAATCAGTATAATCTTTAACCAGTAAGTTCATTAAATACTTGTTGACTACATTCAACAATAGTAATTCCCCGACATAGCTAGGTTTTAAAATATCAAAGTCAGAATTTCAAAGTTAGAGAATATCCTTTTATTTATTTAGAACTTTTCAAACACTGTCTCATCATTACAGCATCAAAATAAACTTGTAAGGTAATAGAAAAAAATTATTTATAACACAAAGACGTAAAAACTGAGGCACCACACAGTCACTCTTTGACCTTGAGCAATAATAAACATAGTGAAAATGCAGCCCCAGTTTGTCCCCTCTGCCATGTTGCTAACTGATAGCAGCAATCACTCTGATCCACACACTCTGAGGAACAAAGGCACGTACCTCAAACTTTCAATCCTCAACAGAGGTCTGTGACCTTCTGCTCATCGAAATAAAATCTGCTGCCTTTGCCTCTTTACAATATTATCTATAAATCCCTCATGTTTTCCAATCACAATATAATAGATAGCTTAAAAAGATAATCCATTCTGTTTTACTGTTTTTCAAAACAACATTTTATGAGTCTAGAGAATTAGAAAATGTTTTGCCACCAAATGTTTTGGCAGACAGAAAGGTGGAAATGGAGTAAATTGCCTAATCAGAGGAACAGAGGTTTATAGACTCAACACTAAAGTTTTAATGACAGGGTCTCACTGGGGTCACTCCTCTGATTATAGGCTGTTTTCCTATTTTCCAGATTACTTTCAATTCAAAATAAGTGAAACTGAGAATCATGTTCTGATAAATTTATTAGCTTCCTTTTTGTTGGCTGTCCAAGTTTCAAGACCTGTAATGAGAGACATTCTTGAATAATTCTGCTTAGAAATATATAAGTGAAATAAGAGCTCCAGGCTAAGCCATATATTCCATGGGCAGAGGCATGGGCTTTTCACAAAATCACCACTCCCATTTGTCTTTTAATATAGTTATTTATCAAAAATTGCATCAATCTCAGAGCATATAAATGAAAGTTAAAAAACTATTTTATTACCCATTGTTTTGTTGTTTGTTTGCTTGCAAGGGATTCAGAAAAGGGGTAACTCTGGAAAAAGATCTTGGAGAAAAGTCTATGGAATATGACTGAGAAGTAACGTATGCTATTCGCAACTCCATTTGTTGCTTGTGGAGAAGGTAAGGATTTATGTAATGAGGAGGCTTAGGATGGTCATCTCAGTTCAATCACACACTGAGAAATATGAAGGATTTTTTTCAATGCTTAAAGTTAGAAGCCAGATAGCATTAAGTATAGTAGCCACATGTAACACCAACTGATCAGCCCTGAAAATAATCCCATAAACCATGGAAGAGGCAAGTAAGGGAAGAAGATCGGTCAATTTTAAGAATAGCAAGTTGATCAAAATAAATTTTAACATTAATAAAGACAAAGTTTTGCATTTCCACTTTTCTTTACTTTTTTTTCACTTTTTGTCCCTTAAATACACTTAAACTACAATTATAATGTAACTAAGAGAAACTTCATTGGACATTGCATGGGCTGGAAAATTTGGAGCTTGGGTTTCACCTACAGTGTATAGTAGATTATAATATACCATTTGCTGTTCAGCGCATATGTATTGATTTCCTAGATCCCACCATCGATTCCAGTTAAGCCATTCTCTTTCAAGCTGTACCCCCTGATATTTCCAATCATCAAGGCCTGCTGATACAATGATGATGAGTCACCTTCCTCCTAACTACCACCTCTGCTCCTTCTATCAAAATTAGCCCACCATTCTTCAGAGTTAGTGATGGCAGGCTACTCTGGGAATCAATTCTATCTTAACACACTAAAGAGAGAAGACTATGGTGGACATCATGCTTTGTCCGCGGTATTACTTCTGTTTTTAGGTCAAGCATGTTCAGTCTAGATTGTATACAGCTCTGCAAATATACAGAGACTTAGACACAAAGACATAGACAATTTTAAGTGACTTACATTCAAGTGCTATGTAACTTACATTCAAGTGCTATGTGGAGGAAGAGCATCAGGATAAATAGCTAATGCATGCGGGGCTTAATACTTAGGTGATGGGTTGATCGGTACCACCGTGGTACGTGTTTACCTGCATAACAAACCTGCATGTCCTGCACATGTATCCCAGAACTTAAAATAAAATAAAATAAAAAATTTAAAGCACTGTAGTATTTAGATTCTACTGAAATTTAGAAGGAAAAGGTTCTAGGTCATTTTTTTAAGAGATAACATTTAAAATATGCCTGAAAAAACATTATTTACTTTTTAAAAACATATGACAAAGTCTTAAAGACAATTTTTAAATACGTAAAGGGATCCAGACTTTTTCTAAATATTCCATGAGGATACATAATCCAAAATGTGGAAACCTCTGTTCTAAGTAATGTTCATCTTCACAGAAGTTTTCCAAACTTCCTAAAGAGTTCAATCCCTTAGTCTATCTTATTTTTCTCTCAATCCTTACCATTAACAGAATGTCTGGAAGATACTTGGTGCTCAAAAATACTTTCCAAGATAATAAATAGCATTATAAGCACAAGTTAGTCCTAAGCAAAACTGGAATTTCAGTAACTTACTTTCTGAAACATCTTTATATCATTTATAGATCACTTACTTGTTCACCATTGACTTCTAGGATATTGTTTGAAAATATGGGCTGGGCACAGTGGCTCATGCCTGTAATCCCAAAACTTTGGGATGCCGAGGTAGGCGGATCACCTGAGGTCAGGAGTTTGAAACCAGCCTGGCCAACATGGTGAAATCCCGTCTCTACTAAAAATACAAAAATTAGCCGGGCACAGTGGTGGGCGCCTGTAATCGCAGCTACTCAGGAGGCTGAGGCAGGAGAATCACTTGAATCCAGGAGGCGGAGGTTGCAGTGAGCCATGACTGGGCCGTTGCACTCCAACCTGGGCAACAGACCAAGACTCTGTCTAAAAAAAAAGAAAGAAAGAAAATGTATAGTTTTAATGGAACATAAATTAATGTGTCACTCAACCCAGGGACAGTTACATTCTACAAGGGAAATACTGAATTTCAGTAACAATTCCATTCATTAAATACTTCTTAAATTCCTACTATCTATCACTCTTTTTGTTAGAGGCTGATGATATGACAGTGAGCAAGATAGTCATGGCCTTGCTTTCAAGGAAATGACTTTTTGCAAAAACGATGGATGTTAAACCAGTAATGCCAAGTATCATGAGGATTCAAAAGGAAAATAAAATGAGTAAGGAAGCATCAATGGAAAGGAAACAACCTGACCTCTGAGATCAGGTATAGACACACTAGTGGGGTAATACCTGACAACAGGGGAGAAAAATCCAAATATGTATACAAACAGCCTACTAAGTAAATTATTAAAGTAATATATGAAAATGTATGTGCGTGCAAGGGCAACAGCTGGCGAAAACAAGAGTGAACTATTGAGCACTTACAATATTCAGAACTATGTATTAAGCTCTTCTGAAAATAAAAAGTCAAATATGTTTGGGATCATCTTGTGTAACAAGTTGCATTAAAATCTGAAAGACAAATTACAGTTTATAAACTTTATCTCTCAATGGAACACATTTCCAGTTATTTTAAATAAATGATATATATCTATATCATTGATGATATAGATATCTATATCATATTTTATGTGATGATATATATATTTTATACAATGATAATATATCATATATATCAACATATCCATTGTTAGTTATATATATATATTTTAAAGAGTTCCTAAGACTTCTTAAAATATCCAACATTTGCCTACAGTATGTAATTATAGCTTCAGTGAATAACAATATTTATTTAAAATTGTAAAGCATCAAAAGCTCACCTTTAATTCAGTCATCTTCTCTCCTCTTCCTCCAACAGCTATTCCATATTTTCTATCCATGCGAAACAAAGCAATAATATAAAGTCCAGGGTTATTGTAGTGCAATAGATCTAGCTTTGATTTCCTGTTCCAACAATTCTGACTGCAGTCTTAGAAAAGTTACTTAACCTCTCATCTTAATATCATCAGGGCAGAATAAGCAAACATTACTGTTAATATATTCATCTTATATTTGTCACCAAACACATGTGAAATCCTTACCCTTATGTGTTTTTAATATTAATATATGCTATTCTATATTATTATTTTTGCCTGAATCAATATGTTTTTGCATTTTAATCCTGAAGTACAAGAGCAGAATTAAAAGTCTTTCCACATGTTAAAAGATGCCACACAGCTAACGGTGTAGGTTGATAGAGATTTGGAAAAGAGTAGGACAGTCTAAAGTGGAATTTCTAAACACAAATTATAAAGATTTTTGGTGATTCTGCCCCTTTCAAAAATCAAATTTGCATGTATGATAGAGATATTCAGTACACACACATACACATACACACACACATTTATACATACACAAAATTGAGAGTGGACAAGGTTCAAACATTTGTTTTCAGTCTTGCTGACCAACTTGATAATTTCCTCTAATTTCTCTACAGTCTTGGATGATATTGGTAGTTTTATTTTCTTTCCTGCTTTATTATTTTTGATAACCTGAAATAGCTCTGGGGGAAGAAAATGGAAAGAAGAACCTTATTTCTGGTAGTATAGTTTCCTTCTAACTAAAATGAAACCTATTGCTCAAGTCCCAGAGATAGCACAACACAGAAACTTAATTTCCTGAGGTGACTCAATGCAGCAGCTAATTCATTTTCAGACTTGTGGTGGTGCAATGTAAAGAAGCTTGCCAGAAACTTAAAGTGACCCTTAAAAAACTCAGCATGTTTGATCTGGGAAAACTATTACCCTCATGAGATTTCAGTTGCTTCACCTCATACTTTTTATTTATACAATTACTTAGAGGACAGGAATAGTCGGACAATTTTTAATCATGGCAAAAAGTAGCAGTAGCATTAAAAAGTAAGTTATTTGTAAAACAGAAAGGTGGCCTGGATTTATGGAAAAATAGCTGGAGGATGAGGATACTATTTTTCTGAAGTATCAGCTGAAGCCCATCTGTGCACCACTGTCTGATAAAGTATTAATTCTTAACCTTATTATCAAAAGCTCTCAGCAAAGGTCATCAAACAAACAAACCAGCCATTTGTTAGAGACAGATATTAGGAAAAATATGCATGAGTCACAGCATTGTTCTCTCCCTGTCCAGAGGAGTAGAATGTACACACTCTTCTAAACAATATATATTAAAGTAATAAAGTCACTCATCCCAGAAAATGTTTTACCTCCTTTTCTCAATTTCTATTAGGCTTATTCATCTCTTACTGAGTATTTCATTTTCAATGTAAAAAAAAATTCTTGAAATGAAATGACAAAATAACAAAGATCTATTTTTACAACAAGGGGAAGACCATTCAGATTTGTTGTATTCATTTTCTAAATACTTTTTCTTTTTTTTTTTTTTTTGGTAAATATTGGATAGAAATCACATAGACAAAAAAGACTTAAGAAAGAAGTTTTAATTATGAAACACACAAGATTCCTAACTAAACAGAGTTCCTTTGTTTGGAGTTATTTAACACTCTTTCATGCACAATTCAGGAATTAGTCACCTGAGGACAAGAATGCAAGGTGCTTACGGTTCTCACAGAGTATCTCCCTTTGGGGTGTATTGACAAATGTTGCCTGCCAGTAAGAAGCTATGTGATAAGATTCCCTGAGATTTCTAATTTCAGAAAACCCATGATAGTACAGCCTGAAAACATGAGAATACACAAAGAAGGAAAGCACTTATTTTTGCCTATTGGAGAGGAGGCTACTGATAATTTGATTAAGTGTTCCCACCACAATTACTATTACATGACATGGATAATGAACAATTATCTTAAAGAAGTTTTAAAAAATTGAAGTCTCAAAATACAACCCATGGAACTGTTTCATGGAACTACTAAACCCCTTCTGCCAAAGATAATGATATTTACTCATTCATTCAATCTTTCATTCATTTACATATCAATTTATTGAGTACTAGGTATGTGTTAAGCACTATTTCAGGAACTGGGATACATTAGTGGAAAAGGCAGGCAAGCGGTGTCTTGGTTCATTCAGGCTGCTATCATAAAATACCTTAGACTAGGTAATTTATCAACAATAGAAATTGATTGCTCCCAGGTCTGGAAGCGGGGAAGTCCAAGATCAAAGCACCAGCAGATTCAGTATCTGGTAAGCACTGTTTCAGAGATAGTGCCTTCTTGCTGCATCCTCATATGGTAGAAGAAGAAGGGTTGAAAAAACTATCTCAGGCATCTTTTATAAGGGCACTAATCTTATTCATGATGGCAGAGTTCTCATGACCTGATCATCTCCCAAAGGCCTTATCTCTTAATATCACATTGGGGATTAGGTTTTAACATACGAACTTGGGAGGACACATTCAGACTACAGCATAATTGAACATCCCAAGTTCATGTCCTTCTCACATGCAAAATACATTTATTCCATCCCATCACCCCAACATCTTAACTCATTTCAATATTAAATTCAAAGTCTAAATTCCAGAGTTTCATCAAAATATAATCTAAATCAGATTTGGGTGGGACTCAAGGTTTGACTCATCCTGGCACAATTTGTTTTCCAGCTGGAACCCATGAAACCCAACAAGTAATGTGCTTCCAAAAGATAATTGTGGGACAAGGGACAGGCCTAGGATAGACATTCCCATTCCAAAAGGGAGAAATAGAAAAGAAGAAAAGGGCAATAGATCTCAAGTAGGTCCAAAATCCAGCAAAGCAAATAACATTAAATCTTAAAACTTGATAATATGTCTTGTCTTTAACTCTATGTCTTGCTTTCCAGACAAATTGGAACAGGGTTTGTACCCTAAGTCTCCAGACAGTCCCACTTCTTTGGTATGACAGGTTGATGCCAGGTGCCTGTGGCTCTTCCAGGCTAAAGTTGCATGCTGGTGGTGCTATTCTGGAGTTTTGGAGGCAGCTCCACTTCCCACTGATCCACCAGATAATTTCAAAGTAGGGATTCTCTGTGGTGACCTTGCACACTAGTGCACACTAGTGACAGCACCACTAGACATTTCCCTAGTTGGGGAGCTCTGCAATAATCCTACCCCTGTGGATATTCTCTCTCTGGGTCCTGAGGTTCCCTAGGGCACCCTTTGAAATCTAGGTGGAGGCAAATATACCCCTACAGTTCTTGCACTATGTACACTGGAAGAGTTGGCACCATGTGGATGAAGCCAAGTTTTATCACTTCCTCCCCCTAGAGGGATGGCTACTGTGGCTCACGCCACACCTGGGCCGACTGGAGTCACACCTGGGGTGGTTGGGCAGGGAGTACTGCACCTGAATTCAGGGAGCAGAGACTTGAGTCAGTGCTTGACAGTGAGCCCTGAGGTCCCACAGGCACTCTACGCCCCTTGTTTGAAGCCATTCTGTTCTCAACGTTTTGGAACTTTGACTCTGTGATGAGAATGGCAGCCCTAAAGATCTCCAAAATGCCCTCAGGATAACTTTTCAATTGTCTTGATGAATAGCACAGTGATTATGAATACTGATCTCTTTATCCACACGCTTGTTGTACTCTTCCAAACATTCCTTCTCGTTTCTTACAAGATAGGCTGAGAAGGCTGAGGATTTTCCAAATCTTTAAGTTCTGCTTCCCTTTTGCTTATAAGTTATGTCCTTAAATTACCTCTCTCTTCTTGCATTTTACTATAAGCAGTCAAGAGAAGTCATGCTGCTCTTTCAACATTTTGCTTAGATATTTCTTCTGCCAAATATCCCATTTCATTGCTCAAATTTCTCCTTCCACAAAACACAAGGACACAAACACAATCAGCCAAATTATTTGCCACTCTAAAACAATAATTGCCTTTCCTTCAGTTTCCAATAATTTGTTCTACATTTCCATCTGAAACCTTATCAGAACAGCCTTTACTGTTCATGTTTCTACCAGTACGCTCTTCACTACCTCTTAGTTAATCTCTAGAATACCGAGGGTTTCTCTACAACTCTCTTTTTATTCTGAGCCCCCACCAGATTTGCCCTTTACAGTCTGTTCACATCAATATGGGCTTTCTCTAGCATGCACTCCAAAATTCTTCCAACCTTTATCAATTACCCTGTTCCAAAGTCACCTCCACATTATATATATATATATATATATATATAGCAACATCCCCACTTCTCAGTACCAATTTCTTAGACCATTTTGGGCTGCTATAACAAAATACCTTAGACTAGGTAATTTGTAAACAAGAGAAATGCAATTCTCTCTCAGTTCTGGAGGCTTGAAAGTCCAAGATCACAATGACAGCAGATTTGGTGTCTAGTGAGGGCTGCTTTATAGATCCTACTTTCTTGCTTCATCCTCACATGGTCAAAGGGAAAGCAATAAACAAGCTCTTTCAGACCTATTGTATAAGGACATTAATCCCATTTGTGAAGACATTAATCCCATTAATCCTCTCATGACTTAATCATTTCCCAAAGGCCACCTCTTAATACCATATTGAGGATTAAGCCTCAACAACAAATTTGAAGAGGGGGAGGGACACATTCAGACCATAGTGGAGGGGAATAAGAAAGAAATAATATAGATATATTAACATCTAAATGAACAAGATAATTTTAAATAATTATTAGTGTTGTGAAGACTATGAAAACATTAGGAAAAGAAAGTAAATATGAAAGCATCTGGGGCACTTTCTGAGCAGGTAAAACTGGAGTCTGAAACATGAATAACCTCAAGGAGCCTGACACAGAAAGAAGGTGATTGGGAAAAAGCTAAATTGTGTAGCTTGACATTGTCATGTAATGGGCAATTAACGGCCAAAAACAGTGAATAAAATTTTCACTCTTATGTTTAGATTTGAAACTATAATCAATGGTCCAAAAAAAAAATCAGAAACTGCATCAAAGAAAATATACAAAGCATAGTACAAATTTTGTGGAGTTTTTGTTTTTGGGGTTTTTTCTTCAACTTTTATTTTAGATGTAGGGGGTACACGTGCAGGTTTGTTACATGGGTTATACACTATTGGGGGCATTGTAAATTAGTTCAGACACTGTGGAAAGAAGTTTGGAGATTTCTCAAAGAACTTCAAATGAATTTTGAATGTGGTATTTGCTTCCAAAACAAACCTAAGGTCAATAAAGGGGAAGAGGATCAATACCTGTAAGTTCTTTCCATGTGTCAGGCATTTTAACTCACATGTTATATAAGCCACAGAATAACATTAATTACTCGGTAATAGAATCCCATCTGACAGATAAAATTGAAGCTCTAAGATCAAATACTAGTAAGCAATGTTTGGAGTTTAAACTTAGCTAATCCTGATTCCAAAATCCATGCTCTTTCCACCCTATTAAGGGTTGTATTCAAACTTCCAATAAATCATGGTGTAGGGCTATTCTATTTTAAAATTATTATATCAAGAGCTTCTACAAAATAGTCTTTGAGGTAAAATTTTCTATTAAAGCTGTACATTAATTCTGATCATTACTTTTAACTTAAATTCCAGTCTTTCATCAATCAGAGGCTTTCAGAGAATCTGTGTTAGGATATTTCACTTCACATTAAAATAAACACGTCTAAAACTTGATCTTCCTCTTAAAAGCTACTCTTTCTCCACACTTTTTCATTTTTGGACTATGTCATCACTTTCCCTGTCAACTCATAGTTTAGTCTCTTGACCTGTTACAAGTTTTCCATTATTCTCATATGCATCTCTTCTCTGCTAGACTTCGACTCACTGAAAAAGGACTCCACGTCTTCTTCATCTTTTATGTCCATTATCTCTGCCATCACCTTGCTCATAGCATCTCCACAGCACGTTTGTTGTTGCTGTTAATAATGAAATATAATGTGAACTCCGTCTTTCTTTTCTTTTTTCACCATCCCAGCTACTCTAATCTAGTTACTGTAACAGTTTTCTAATTGGCCTTCTGTTACTTCTCCTTCTAATTGATCCTATAGACTAAAACTGCATCAAAAAAATTAATAAAATACTGCATGGTCACATCAGTTCTCTTTTCCAAAATTCTCCACTGGTTTCTTTTCATTATTTAGTTGGAATTCCCTGGCACACAATGCCCTCCCTAATCAAGTCCCTCTTTGTCTCTCAATTGATAAATATGCAGCATTTTCAACACACACAGAGATAGAGAGAGACTTCCTCTACCAGGATATGATAGAGTGGACATTCATTTCCCTCTTCCTCCTGATAAGTACATCTTAAACTCTGGACATACAAACATACAGAAGATTCTGAAAGGTAAAAAGAAGAAAGAAGAATGTCTAGGGACCTCAAAACTCAAGGAACAACATGGTGGTAAGATCCCTATGTTTTCTTTTTGCCTCGTGTAGCCTAGACTTAAGAGTGAAGAAACAAGAAATTCAGAAATACCTACAACCACAGAAAGAAAAGCCCCAAAAAAGTATGATTGAAAGGGTCAACCTAGCAAAGGCAGAAAGCATGTAGACAACATTCACTCAATTCCAGCCAAATACCACAGAACAAAACTGTGTCCCCTTTTTCCATGTCGAAGGCTGAGTACATATCTTAGACATCCACATTCATGAGACTGTAATGAGTACCTCAACACATATTCCAGAATGGTGTCAGAGAAAACTCAGTTAAAAGCCAGGACCTTGGGGCCGGGCGCGGTGGCTCACGCCTGTAATCCCAGCACTTTGGGAGGCCGAGGCAGGCAGATCACGAGGTCAGGAGATCGAGACCATCCTGGCTAACACGGTTAACAGGCTAACACCTGTCTCTACTAAAAATACAAAAAATTAGCTGGGCATGGTGGTGGGCACCTGTAGTCTCAGCTACTCACGAGGCTGAGGGAAGAGGCGTGAACCTGAGAGGTGGAGTTTGCAGGGAGCCGAGATCATGCCGCTGTGCTCCAGCCTGGGCAACCGAGCAAGATTCTGTCTAGAAAAAAATTTTTAAAAAGCCAGGACCTTCACCAACCCCCAGCATTAACAATAACACACCATAATGATGCCAATAGAGACAGAATGGAGAACAAAACTCTCACCTTTACATAACAATATTGAGGAGTCTAAGTATAACTCAGATGTCAATAAAGGCCTAGTGGTGAAACTGAACTTCTACATTCACCAGCCAGTAATGGGGTGGCAGAAGCGTATCGAAGAAATCAGCTTTAAAAAATAGTTTGTAGAGACTGATAAATTGATTCAAAAGTTTACAGAGAAAAGCAGAAGTTTATATGGAAAAGCAAGAATAGCCAATGCAATATTGAGGGAGATGAACAAAATCATAGTACTGACACTACACGACTCTAAGACTTACTATAAAGCTACAGGTGAAGAAAGAGAGGTGTTCATGAAAGAATAGAGACATCTATTCCATGATTAATGAGCCAACTGATTTTTGACAAAGGAAGAAAATGAAATTCAGTGGATAAAGTATAGTCATTTCAACAAATAGTGCTGGAAAAACAGTATATTCACATGCAAAAAAACTGAATCGAGACACAGGCCTTACACCTTTCAAAAAATTAGGCCAAAATGGGTCAGAGACTTACATGTAAGACAGAAAAGTATAAAACTCCTATAAAATAACATAGGAAAAAAATTAGGCGAACTTGGGTTTCGTGATGAATTTTTAGATACAACACTAAAAGCATAATCATGAAAGATAAAATTCTTAAGCTAGACTTCATTAAAATTAAAAATGGCTCTCTGAAAGACAGTATTAGAATGAAAAGTCAAATGACAAATTGTGAGAAAATCTTGGCAAAACCCATATCTGATAAAGGGCTGATAACCGAAATATACAAAGAACTCTTAAAACTCAGCTGTAAGAAAACAAACAACTCAGTTAAAAATTAGCAAAACATCCAAAGAGACATCTCACCAAAGAAGGCATACAGATGGAAAATAAGCATATGAAAAGACACTCAACATTATATGTAATTAGAGAATTGCAAATTAAAAGAGTGAGACACCACTACATATCTATTAGAATGACTAAGATAAAACACTGGCAATACCAAATGCTGGTAAGGATGTAGAACAACAGGAGCTCCCATTCATCATTGGTGGGAATGCAAAATGGCACAGCCACTTTGAAAGACAGTTTACAAAACAAGCATACTCGCACCATACAGTCTAACATTCACACTCTTTGGTACTTACCCTAATGAGTTGAAAACTTATGTCCACACAATACCCTGTACACAAGTGTTTTTAGCAGATTTATTCATAATTACTAAAGCTTGGAAGAAACTAAGATGTCTTTCAATGCTTACACAAACAATGGTACATTCACACTATGAAATAGAAGTATTGATACTTTCAACAACCTGGATGAATCTTCAGATAATTATGATCAGTAAAAAACCACACATGTTGTATGATTCCGTTTATGTAATATTCATGAAGTGACAAAAATATAAAACTAGAAAACATATTAGTGGTTGTCAAGGGTTAAAATGGGGCTAGGGCAGAGGGAAAGGCGGTCTGGCTATCAAAAGTTAACATGAGGACTCCTATGGTGATAGAAATGCTCTTTGTTGATAGTACCCATGTCAGTGTCCTGAGTGTTATACTATACTACAGATTTGCTAGAGGTTACCTTTGGGGAAAACTGGGTAAAAAACAGATAAGATTTCTGAATTATTTCTTATTACTGTAAGTCTACAATTATCTCAAACCAAAAGAGTTTAATAAAAAATTAAACATGTAAGAGAACAGATGCCATATCCATTTCCTTCTCAGATGTAGGATTCAAACTGGGAAAGATGAATTACTCAGAGTAGTGTATAAAGCCACCTGCTTTCTTCCTAAAGCTCCTCTTTTAGAACTCATAAGGCTATGCTAATATTCTATTTTTGACCTTTGCTAGCAAATTGACAAAATTACCATTGATGGTAAAAGGGCTTCTGTGGTATAGCAGTGAGGCTAAAATAACACATGTGGCTGCAGACCTATTGCTCATGGCTCTGTTTCTTGACTCTGGCTTCATGTTACATTTGTTTTAAGGAATCTGTTGGTGATTCACTTGTTTCTGTCACTACCCAGTAATAAATGGTAGTGTCATTCAGAGTCAAGTAGTGAAGTATTTCACGGTATTCTTGTCATCGATTTTATTCTGCTCAATTGCTTGCAGTTGCCTGTCTTCATTTTGGCCTGTCAATAGCTTTCAGATGACTCTCTGTCTTACATGGATCTTTTCTATTTGATTATTCACATAACCAGTTTGGTAGAGCTATGGTACTCTGAATATACCCTCAGTGCCCAGTGATAGTGATGCTGTTTCCAAACTTTACTGGGACATGAGAAATAGTAAACCTGGAAAGTCAAATAACCACAGAAGAATTAAATCTGATTTTCCAAGTTGGCTGACACACACACACACACACACACACACACACATTTGTGTGTGTATATATGTATGTTTATATACATATGTATATACGTACATCTGTATACACACAGACACACACACATCCAAACAACATGTTGTTCAGGGGATATCAGATGACTGACACCCCCCAGAAAACCCAAATATGTTGTTTTCTGACAACAGTTCAAGACATTTGTAATAAGAAAAAACAAAGATTTTCAAATCTTGCTAAGTTTCTAATATGCTATTAGCTGCATATTTTTCTAACTAGACGCCATGGGAAGCATGTGGAGGGGGAAATGTGAGATGCGGAAGTTGACAGATTTTAGAAAGATTCCTTGCTGAAGTCAACACCCAATGTGGAAAATTCTCTGCAAATCGAATTTCAGACATTGTATGAAGTACAATTCCTTTTGTGTAAGTATTCAGCCTATTTGTGTAGTTGGTGATGCACAAATAAGGCTTGCAGGAAAGCCCACAAGTTGGATAGAAGCCTAGAGAAAACTTAGGCCCTTTAGACCTATTATTTATGTTGACTCTTTCTGTGAAATAGTTGGGATATTTGTTCCCACGTAAATCTTATGTTGAAATGTAACACCCAGTGTTGGAGGTGGGGCCTGGTGGGAGGCAACTGGATCACGGAGGTGGATCCTTCATGGTTTGGCGCTGTCCTCCAGTTGGTGAGTGAGTTCTCCTGAGATCTGGTCATTTAAAGGTATATGGCACCTGCCTCCCACCACTCTCTCTCTTGCTCCTGCTTTTGCCATGTGATGTGCCTGATCCTGCTTCAACTTCTGCCATGAGTCAAAAGATCCCTGAGGCTTCCCCAGAAGCTGAAGGATGTCAGTGATATGCTTATACAGCCTGCAGAACCGTGAGCCAATTAAACCTCTTTTCTTTATAAATTACCCAATCTCAGGTATTTCTTTATAGAAATGCATGAATGACCTAAAACACTCTAAATTTTCCAGATTAAATTTCTTTGCAAAACCAGCCGGATTAAATTTACCTCTATGGTGGTGTGTCTTCCAATTCCACATGACACAGTATCACTTCCAGACAGCTGGGGGAGAGTGGTTGTCTCTTGAAAATGCCTGCTTCTGAGCCCAGCTCCCCATTACCCATCCACATGAAAACGCACTCAGTGTCATTGAGTGTACTTACCCTCGCTTCTTTCTCTTCCACTGAATCCTCCTCACTGTCCAATATCCCGAACAAATAACAGCTCCTCTGTGAGATCTACCCAGATTCCACCAGACAAAGCTATCACTTCCTCTACACTATCAAACTGTTGGGTAATGCACCTCCACAATAGCACCTGTTTAAAATATATCAATATTAGCACTTTTACTATATTGTGACTTTCTGGATGGCAAGAAAAAAAAACTTTTTTTTCTTCCCTTAATGATCAGGTCAGTGTATAATAAATAATAAGCTTTTAAACGATGATTGAGAGGCTCCCTGGCAAGATGGCCGAATAGGAAAAGCTCTGGTGTGCAGCACCCAGTGAGACCAATGCAGAAGGTGGGTGATTTCTGCATCTCCGGCTGAGGTACTGGTTCATCTCATTGGGACTGGTTAGACAGTGGGTGCAGACCACGGAGGGCAAGCATAAGCAGGGTGGGGCGTCACCTCACCTGGGAAGTGAAAGGGGTCAGGGAACTACCTCCCCTAGCCAAAGGACATGAGGGACTGTGCCGTGAGGAACGGAGCATTCCGGCCCCGATACTACACTTTTCCCATGGTCTTCAACACCCACAGACCAGGAGATTCCCTTGGGTGCCTACACCGCAAGGGCCCTTGGTTTCAAGCACAAAACTGGATGGCCGTTTGGGTAGACACCAAGCTAGCTGCAGGAGTTTTTTTTTTTTTCATACCCCAGTGGCACCTGGAACACCAGCGAGCCAGAACAGTTCACGCCTCTGGAAAAAGGGCTGAAGCCAGGGAGCCAAGTGTCTAGCTCAGCAGCTCCCACCTTCACGGAGCCCAGCAAGCTAAGATCAACTGGCTTGAAATTCTTGCTGCCAGCACAGCAGTCTGAAATTGACCTGGGATGCACAAGCTTGGTGGGGGGAGGAGCGAAAAGTTGGAAGCATTCCATTTGAAAATCGAGGTAAGAGAAGGATGCCTTCTCTCACCACACCTATTCAACATAGTATTGGAAGTTCTGGCCAGGGCAATCAGGCAAGAAAAAGATATAAAGGGTATTCAAACAGGAAACGAGGAAGTCAAATTATCTCGGTTTGCAGATGACATGATCGTATATTTAGAAAACCCGATCATCTCAGCCCAAAAACTCCTTAAGCTGAGAAGCAACTTCAGCAAAATCTCAGGATACAAAATCAATGTTCAAAAATCACAAGCGTTCCTATACACCAATAATAGACAGACAGAGAGCCAAATCATGAGTGAACTCCCATTCACAATTGCTACAAAGTGAATAAAATACCTTGGAATACAACTTACAAGGGATGTGAAGGACCTCTTCAAGGAGAACTACAAACCTACTGCTCGAGGAAATAAGAGAGGACACAAACAAATGGAAAAACATTCCATGCTCATGGATAGGAAGAATCAATATCGTGAAAAGGCCCATACTGCCCAAAGTAATTTATAGATTCAATGCTATTCCCATCAAGCTACCACTGATATTCTTCAAAGAATTAGAAAAAACTACTTTAAATTTCATACGGAACCAAAAAAGAGCCTGCATAGCCAAGACCATCCTAAGCAAAAAAAAAAAAAAGCTGTAGACATCACACTACCTGACTTCAAACTATACTACAAGGCTATAGTAACCAAAACAGCATACTACTGGTACCAAAACAGATATATAGACCAATGGAAAAGAACAGAGGCCTCAGAAATAACATCACATGTCTACAACCATCTGATCTTTGACAAACCTGACAAGAACAAGCAATGGGGAAAGGATTCCCTATTTAATAAATGGTGTTGGGAAAACTGGTTTGCCAAATGCGTAAAACTGAAACTGGACCCCTTCCTTATATCTTATACAAAAATTAATTAACAAAAAATAACTCAAGATGGATTAAAGACTTAAACATAAGACCTAAAGCCATAAAAACTCTAGAAGAAAACTTAAGCAATACCATTCAGGACATAGGCGTGGGCAAAGACTTCATGACTAAAACAACAAAAGTAATGGCAACAAAAGCCAAAATTAACAACTGGAATCTAATTAAACTAAAAAGCTTCTGCATAGTCAAAGAAACATCATCAGAGTGAGCAGACAACCTACAGAATGGGAGAAAATTTTTGCAATCTATCCATCTGACAAAGGGCTAATATTCAGAATCTACAAGGAACTTAAACAAATTTACAAGAAAAAACAAACAACCCCATTAAAAAGTGGGTGAAGGATATGAACAGACACTTCTCAAAGAAATGTCTGCAGCCAAAAACATAAGAAAAAAGCTTATCATCACTGGTCATTAGAGAAATGCAAATCAAAACCACAATGATATACCATCTCACACCAGTTAGAATGGCAATCATTAAAAAGTAAGGAAACAATAGATACTGGAGAGATGTGGAGAAATAATGCTTTTACACTCTTGGTGGGAGTGTAAATTAGTTCAGTCATTGTGAAAGACAGTGCGGTGATTCCTCAAGGATCTGGAACCAGAAATATCATTTGCCCCAGCAATCCCATTATTGGGTGTATACCCAAAGGATTATAAATAATTTTACTATAAAGACACATTCACACATATGTTTATTGCCTCACTATTCATAATAGCAAAGACTTGGAACCAACCCAGATGCCCAGCAATGACAGACTGCATAAAGAAAATGTGGCACATATACACCATGGAATACTATGCAGCCATAAAAAAGAATGAGTTCATGTCCTTTGCCAGGACATGGATGAAGCTGGAAACCATCATTCTCACCAAACTAACACAGGAATAGAAAAACAAACACTGTATGTTCTCATTCATAAGTGGGAGTTGAACAATGAGAACATATGGGCACAGGGAGAGGAACATCACCCACCAGGGCCTGTCGGGGTTGGGGGCAAGGGGAGAGATAGCATTAGGAGAAATACCTAATGTAGATGATGGGTTGATGGGTGTGGCAACCACCATGGCACATGTATATCTGTGTAATAAAACCTGCACGTCCTGCACATGTATCCCAGAATTTAAAATATATTTAAAAAAAAAAAAGATGACTGAATAAATGGCTTTCTTAGTGGCCCAGAAAGCAGACCTATTTATGGCATTTAGACCATGTTCTTCTAAAGCTTTCAATGTGTATTCCCTAATGTAAATAAGGGAGAATTTTCTGATCAAAAGTAATTAAACTTACAGCTATTCAATTAGCATATATTTGTAGCATACTTGCTACTGTAAGTGAGTTGGATATTTTATTCCTTTGACTTTATGTAGACAAAAGTTTCTGTTGTGTCTCTTAAAACATATTACATTCACTGAGTGTTTTCCACTTAAACCATTAAGATAGAATTCATGAAGCAGAATTCATGAAACAAACAGAAGAAAGAAAAACAAACAAAATCCTGCCATAAGTTTTAAAATGTTGAAAAAAGATGATTGGGAACGCTGCTTAAATCTTTCTCATATACCATCTATTTTAAGAGTAAACTGCTCATTGAAATTTTTACAAAGCCTGAGTGGTAATATAATGAATAACTATGTAAGAAACCAGCAGATGGTATTCCTCAGCACTGTAATGCAATTGGACTTGATGACTAAAAATACTATTATAAAATTGGCCCACAATTTTAACAATGAATGCTGTAAATTTCATAGGCCTGTAGGCTGACCATACCAACATGATCCCTCTCACTGTAAGGACGTAAATATAACTGCTTATTTTATTGCACTCTTCAATCCTGCTAACTCACTACTTTGTGGTTGCTAAGCAACCCTAGCAAAATTGTGGCATGCACACTTAAAAAGACAGAGACACAAAAATGTGCTCGTTGATTTATTTATTGGAATGGAAATGATCCAGGTCCAAAATAAAATCTTTTCGATGTGATAGCTAGCACCAACTGGATAACTTTAACTTCACTGTGATCACAACGAGACAATTTTTTTTGAAAAGGTTAAAAAAAAAAATACTCCCTCACCCCAAATGAATATTTGCACAATCATTTTTGGTGAAGGTTGCTTATGAATATCTTAAGATATATTTTGGCTTTGAAAATCTCTGTGAAGAAGTATTAAGTAGAGTAGAGCTCAGAGCCAGGGCATTTGTAGGACAATATGAGGTATGAATTATTGTAACTGTATTACCCAGTGAGCAAACTAACCCATCAAGCTATATAGGTTGTCACGAAATGTACTGAGGCATTCCGTCCCACTAAGGTGAGATAGGACGAAGGGCAGAAAGACAGAGTCTGAGTCCTAAAATCCTTGCTGCCTCAGGGTAATAGTAACTTATTTCACCATATTTATAGGTCACTAATGGTAACTGATCCAGAAGAAATGGTGGCATCAAATTGTCCTTGGCCTCTTGTCAAAAAGAAAGAAATCATAGATGATTACAGTCATAGACCAAAAAAATCCATAATCAACAACAACTCTGTCAGCATAAAAACAGGAATAGTAATAATATGTAATTTATACCATTTATTTTTAACATTTTTCTAATGGAATTGTTTAGTGCATGCCGAGAATCTATTACATAGAGAAAAATAAAGTATACTAGTAAAGTACTCCTCAAAGTTACAAGAGACTAAAATTGCTATTTTCACTTTTGACTCTTGGTAGTGAACAGAATATTATAATGAATTGTCTCTCTCTTTCACCCTCTAATTCTCCTTTTTTGGCTAGATGGTTTTGTCAGGTGAAGTCAAAATATTGGGAAATAATTTCAGCACTTTACTCGGTATCTCAGAGCAGCACATGTACATTTTTCTAGGATTTAATTTTTATCTTTTCACTCTGCTCCTGAGCTGCCCCTTTCCATGATAACTTGTGTTAAAGAAAAATTGCATTATTTAGTGATATTGCTCATGTCTATGATTTGTTGAGACTTGTTATGTGACCAGAGATGATACTGTTCTAGATTTTTGGTTTCTTGTTTTGTCAACATACTAAAATCCATTCCATAACAAAATATCTTTGTTTCAGCAAAAAATGGATTTGGAATTGGACCAAAGCCTAAATTTTATTTTTGGTTTTTTTCCCCCCCATGATAACAAGCACTGAAGAGAAGCAATATAATGCAATAAGGTAACTATTTTATTCCTAAAACACAAATTATTATTCCAGTCACTCAAATGTTATTTTGCTGAAATACTTGAAAATGGTACTAAACCCGGGCATAATCCCTGCTGAGAATCCTCAGACATATGTATGTTGCTTTAAAGCAGTCACACATTGCCTGTTTTCATAACCTCTATGGCTAAGCCCTTTTAATCAAGCCTATATTATTATCTCATTCTCCATTTTAAATTGTTGATTGTCACAAACATGGTGTGATAATCTTACTCATTGATTTGGAGCTTGAAAATTCATATGGAAAGTATGTGATAACTTATGGCCACAGAATATATTAATAGGTTTCAGACTGTATCTGAGAACAATTTGTCTATTTCACTGATTGGTAATTGAATTGGTTAATTCTTTGACTATGTCAAACTGTCAATTTTGATCATACGTTAATACAAAGAAATAATTTTTAAACTTTTTCCATTTATTTAGATTGATGTCTACATTATATTCTTTTAGTATCTTGCTTCATATATGAGTTTGATTCCTGAAAAATTATATCCAAATCAAATTTCAGTAAATTATATTACCTTAAACATAATAGAAAAATAATTTCTCAGCATAGCACTGCAAGTTATATCCCTTTGGTTTTTTAATTTTTCTAATCTATTTCTTTTTGAAAGAGGTAGCTTATATTATGAAAATATTTGGGACTTTATTAAGCAAACCATATAATAAACTGAAATCTAAGCTTGAAAACAAATATATTCATTACCTAACAAAAAGTCAACAATTGTTTTAATTAGACTCTTCCATCCAGAAACTCAGTTCAGGACAGACTTGTTAGCCCATGTAGCTTCAAATTCTGTTTATGATATTCAGACAGATATTTTCAGCCGACTCAAGTCTCTTGTTTTCTATTCACAAGGCAGTAAATGCTTTTAGTAACTGTTTAACTCAAATGAATGGCACCCATGCATGGGTTGCCCAGGTTGTACTTACACATGCTTTATTGTCATGCGCTTACATAAATCTCCTTGTCTTTAGGAAGCACACTTCCCTTGAGAAGCTTACCTGAAATGTCAGCTCAACCAGAGCATGAAGCTCTAGCCCAGTGAACAATTCAACAGCCTGAAGACGTGTGAGTACCGAGTTAAAGCTAACTCTCTTTTCTTGTTCACAAGAAGTAGAAAGCAAAACCTGCTGATTAGCACCTACGTAGGCGTTATTTTCAACTTTTAAACATAAATCAATTCATATTTTGTGTTTTTGTCCACAAAGGGAGAAATAAAAAGCAGAAGAAAGTGAGAGTACCACATTTTTAAAATTTAAATTATTCTGAAATAAGTACTTTATGACAAAAATTCACTAGTGTTCATATGTCCAAAAGTATTATTGTGTCCAAATAGCTGAAAAGTAATGTATCTGTAATGTGCTAATCATTGAATCATAGCGTAGTGTTAACGTCTTCACATCTGAGGAGAATCTAAATTTATAAGTTCTTAAATGTGCTATTGCTCTGTTTTATAAATAAGATTCACTAGTAGATATATTTACCATCATCTTACAGCTTAATCTTTGATTTAGAGAATTCTTAACAAGAAGTTAAATAAAAGTCAATCTCTCTAAACACTTCAATATACATTTAGGTGATTTATAAGGCACTCAACTCTATAGGCTAGTCTTTGTATGTTCTACAAATTCTTGCTTTCTAACATCCTTTTCAAAACCCTTTTCAAGTGTTGCTCCTCTGAATATCAGCAGATAGTAAGATGTTCTGTTAGTTGTCTGGTTTTTTTCTTTACTATATACTGTAGTGTTGAGAGGGAAACCTTTTAATAAGGCTACAGCAGACCCTAAATGGCATGTTTGTTTCCTACAAGCCCTATGGAATAATTTTAGGATGTAAACATGCAATCATTACAAAAATCTCAAACCAAAAAAAAAAAAATCACTTTCAAAGTGGTATACTTGATGTCACTGTCCTGAAAGTAGGATCCTTGCTTTTAATTACGATCTTACGATCATTGACTACTTCCACAATTTCTTATCTGTGGGTGATTTAAGAGATGACTGAATGTCACTGAGTGACATAAACAAAAATTGTTTGTATACCACATAGTTTGCAATAAATTCTCCATGTGCACTGCATTAGGTTGTTCTTGCATTGGTATCAAGAAGTGCTTGAGACTGGGCAATTTACAAAGAAAAGAGGTTTAATTGGCTCAGGTTCTGAGGGCTATATAATAAGAATGGCACCGACATTACTCAGCTCCTGGGGAGGCCTCAGGGAGCTTTTACTCATGGTTGAAGGCAAAGAGGAACCTGACATATCACATAGCAAAAGCAGGAGCAAGAGAGAGAGAGTGGTGGGGGAGGTGCCACACACTTATAAATGAGCTAGAGCTCACTTAGCACTAAGGGGAAGGCCCAAGCCATGCATGAGGGATCCACCCCCATAATTCAAACACCTCCTACCAGGCCTCACCTCCAACCTCCAACGCTGGCTGGGGATTACATTTCAACATGAGATTTGGACAAGGATGAATATCCAAATTATACAAAAACCTTGCCAACAAATTAAGTTTTATATCAACTTAAAATAGTTGAAATCCTCTATATTGGTAACATTGCCTTGAGTGGTTTAAGCACAAGATTGTTCCTTTAATGAAATTAAGACTGTGTGTGGAACGCTTTTGTAAAACTATTTTATTGGGCTATTTATTGAAATATATTTTTATTGAATACAAAAGTGTTCTGTGTGTTCAGACATATTCACCTTTGGGTGTATTGAATGCAACAAATACTTGTAGTGAAAGAAAAAATTTCTCTCCCTAGACTGTCATTGTTATTAGATCTTCCAGACAATTAATTTTCTGTCATAGATTCACTACTAGTTATTAAGGAATTAAAATTTAGACTCTGAAAATTAAGGCCAAATAAATAATAATGAAGGATTAGTGAGAGCATCTTATGTACAGGTTTTCTGACATGGTCTTAATTGTACATATGTGTATGACTATATACAATATTTCTCTTGCTGAGGTGTTTTAAAAATAGCACTTTAAAAGTTATATCGGGAGAATCCTCTCCCGATGGTTACGTGAGTTCTTTTCTATTTCCTAAGTGTCTCGGCTGGGTTGAGAAATAAAGGTAAAGAGCACAAGAGAGAGAAATTTAAAGCTGGGTGTCCGGGGGAGACATCACATGTCTGCAGGATCCGTGATGTTCCCCAAGCTGTAAAACCAGCAAGTTTTTAGTAGCGATATTCAAAAGGGGAGGGAGTGCACGAATAGGGTGTGAGTCACAGAGATCACATACTTCACAAGGTAATAAAATATCACAAAGCAAATGGAGGCAGGGCGAGATCACAGGACCACCGGATGGGACAAAATGAAAATTGATAATGAAGTTTCAGGCACGCATTATCATTGATAACATCTTATCAGGAAACAGGGTTTGAGAGCAGACAACCTGTCTGACCACAATTTATCAGGCGGGAATTTCCTCATCCTAATAAGCCTGGGAGCACTACAAGAGACCGGGGCTTATTTCATCCCTTCGGCTTCGACCATAAAAGACGGCATACTTCTAAGGGGGCGGTTCATAGGCCTGCCCTCAGGGCACATTCTCTTTCTCAGGGATATTCCTTGCTGAGAAAGAGAATTCAGCGATATTTCTCCCATTTGCTTTTGAAAGAGGAGAAATACGGCTCTGTTGCATCCGGCTCACTGTTGGCCAGTTCAAAGTTACCTCCCTTGTTCCCTGAACATCGCTGTTATCCTGTTCTTTTTTTAAGATGCCCAGATTTTATATTGTTCAAACACACATGCTCTACAAACAATTTGTGCAGTTGACACAATCATCACAGGGTCCTGAGGCAACATTCATCCTCCTCAGTTTACGAAGAAGATGACGGGATTAAGAGATTAAAGTAAAGACAGCCATAGGAAATCACAGGGGTATTGATTGGGGAAGTGATAAGTGTCCATGAAATCTTCACAATTTATATTCAGAGATTACAGTAAAGACAGGCGTAAGAAATTATACCAGTATTAATTTGGGGAACTAATAAATGTCCATGAAATCTTCACAATTTATGTTCTTCTGCTGTGGCTTCAGTTGGTCCCTCCCTTTGGGGTCCCTGACTTCCTGCAACAAGTTATACTTTAAAAATGTATTATTCTCCTTTGGAATATTGCAGGAAATTAATTTTTGTTATTACATATCTTCCTTTCCTATATGAGTTTTCTATAAGAAATTACCATATGAACAAATAAATATTCTTTTTTGTTTTTTGAGACTGAGTCTTGCTCTGTCACCCAGGCTGGAGTGCAGTGGCACAATCTCAGCTCACTGCAACCTCTGTCTCCTGGGTTCAAGCGAGTGTCCTGCCCCAGCCTCCCAAGTAGCTGGGAATATAGGCATACACCACCATACTGGGCTAATTTTTGTGTGTGTGTGTGTGTGTGTGTGTTTTTAGTAGAGACAGAGTGTTTAGAGAGATTAACTCTATCTGTCTTAGAGATTAATCTTAAATAGATTAAGTCTATCTCTCTACTGTCTCTACTTAAAAAAAAAAATCCTGCCATGTTGGCCAGGCTGGTCTTGAACTCCTGACCGCGGGTGATCCACCTGCCTCGGCCTCCCAAAGTGCTGGGATTACAGGCATGAGCCACCATGCCCGGCCATACATATTCTTAAAGAAGTCAGTGTGATAGACATTGAACATCTATACTACCATAACAAAAAGACAGATGACCAAAGATTTTATATCTCCTGAAAGAACACAATAAAGCTATGAAGTAGTTTTGCCAAATAAATTCAACATAACTGGAAACCAGCCTCTAGATCCAATTTCCAACACAAAAGACAGAGAAGCATCTTAAACTATCCCATGGGGATGCAATAGACCCAAGAATTTGGGAAAGTCCAAGGTCAAAATCAACTGGATTTATTCAATAAGTTAAGTATAAGAAAAAAATTAAAGTGGAAGTAA
Organism: Mandrillus leucophaeus; assembly: GCF_000951045.1. Lineage (NCBI taxonomy): Eukaryota > Metazoa > Chordata > Mammalia > Primates > Cercopithecidae > Mandrillus > Mandrillus leucophaeus. The sequence goes on from NW_012105364.1 coordinate 10,154,853, forward strand.
CCTATACATTAAAAGATACTCTAAAGACTTAGCCATCCCCCCCAAAATAACAAGAACTATTTCCTGATTAAATATGTACAGTTGGATTTCTCCCTCCCTGTCTCTGCCTTACCTTCCTCTCCCTTTTTCTATTCTCACTGCTTCACTCAGTTTATTTTTTTCATTTCCAAGTGGAAGGGTAATAGCCTGCCAAGATACAAGGATCACAGCAGTGCTGCATTCTGTGTTATCAGTTCTGCATTACCACTATCTTCTTCACCTCTGAGGACTCTGTAACACAGAAGAAAAACCAGGAAATACATTTCCAAGAATGTCCCTTGTTGTATAGTATATGGGTATTAACTTTGGAATGAGAAACACTCAAACAAAATTTGGAAGGTGGGAGAGAAGGAGCACAGATGAACACAATAAGACATATCAGCACCCTGATTTGCCACTTTACTGCAGCAGATTGCAGCAATTGGTGGGAAATTCATAGAGACTATCCCTAATTCTGGAAGAGCTGCAGTTCCACAGTGGAAAAAGACAGCGGTGGTTTCTCCAACCTTAACTCCTCAGCTCTTCCAATAAGCGTAAACTCCTAGTTCTCCATATCAAAAGCCCATAACAACAAGAAAACTGAGAATGGATTCTGTTTTCTGAATAACTTTAATAACATAACACCCTAGGACTCTGTGATCAGAGACTAAAGAAATTCTTACCTACTTGTTCTACTTTTAAAATCCTGAACAAGGATTCTGGCCTAGTTTGAGCTAAATGCCCATCTTTGTACTCATCACTGTAATCAGAAAGATAGATTACTGTGATTATCTTAGCTTGTATAATTGCCCCACTCTGTGACCGGCCAGGGATTAGATAGAATGGCGTCAATTCTTAAGAGAAGCCATACTTAAATCGAACATAAAGCATGTCCCTAAAAGAGGAATGGAGGTCTCAGAAAAAGAGAAGAAGAGGTATTGGGTAGATCCACAAACAGAATGCCACTATATACTTCATCATTGGAGCCCCTTCCCCTTCCATTTAGACACATGGTGTTCTGAAGACAGCTCAAACTAGATGTGATGGAGATTTATCTTATAGCTAAAGGTGGCCCTAGCCAAAGGAGAGTCAAAAGGAAACAATAGAAAAATTCTAGACCAAATATGTGGAACTTGGCACCTAATAAGACAGTCAAGCCAAAGCATTAAGTGAGAAGGTAAATTCGGAAACCCAGAAAAAATATGATCATTCAACTTAAACTGACCATCTAACTGAAATATTACCCTCATTACAATTTATGTTTTTATTCTGCCTTCTATTTATTCTTATACTTGTATAACTATATCTTTATTTATTCATATGTCTTCCTACAAGAATTCAAATTGCATGAGGTCAGGGACATGGTCAGTTTCATTCACAAATCTGTCCTCAATCCCTGGAAGAGTGCTTGACTCAAGTAGGTGCTCAATAAATACTTAATAAATTACGGTATCATGGGTGCAAGTTGGGTTGGGACAAGACATTCTACGAAAAATTCACTGACACTCTGCTGTCGTGTGGTGTAACCTGCATCCCAGAAGTGGGGACTTTGCCTTTGCTGGATAGTGGTTAAAGGTATTAAATATATAATTGTAAACAAGCAGCCACGGTCCTCAAAGAGCTTGCAGCCTAGTGCAACTAGACACAGAGGCAGATAATACACTACAGTCACACAAGTCCTACAAAAGTGGTGTAGAATTGCCTTGGAAGCATTAGAGCTGCCAGTGCCTGGCAGGAGGGACAGGAGACCTCATTTAATGAAGAAGAGACAGCAGAACTAAGAAGTTATGAAGGACAGCCTCAGTCCACTAATTCTTGCCCACGTCCAACAAACCTTGATTTCTAAATGATAGTAAAAGTCTTAACCCAAAGAAAATACTCCTCAGTTAGTTACATTATTTGTTTATCCTTAACTCAAAGGTTATCATAGTATAGTAAGTAAATCAATAGCTGCATTTCTGAAACATGTTATTTGTATTATTTTTTCTCTCTTTATAGTGCCCATTTCCTAATAGAGAAAAAGTAAATACTTTTCTTTAATGATTAATTAATAAGGTAGGGGCCGAGCACAGTGGCTCATGCCTTTAATCCCAGAACTTCGGGAGGTAGAGGCAGGAGGATCACTTGAGCCCAAGAGACCAGCCCAGGAAACAAAGTGAAACCCTGTCTCTACAAAAAATTTAAAAATTAGCTAGGTGTGGTGGTGCATGCCTGAAGTCCCAGCTGTTCAGGAGGTTGACTTCAAGGATGGCTTAAGCCCAGGAGGCAGAGGTTGCAGTGATCTGAGATAGCACCACTGCACTTCGGCCTGGGTGACAGATTGAGATCTTGTCTCAAAAATAAATAAATAAACAAATACATACATACATACACACACACATATGTGAATATATAATAAATATATATAATGTGTATATAAATATATGTATCACACACATATATGTGTATATATAATAAATATAATGTGTATATGTGTAATAAATATATATGTGTATATATAATAAATATATATAATGAGGTAGGGGCTCATTGGGAATGACTGAAGAGCATTTCTACATGCTTTACATTTATACAGCAGATGGCATTTCCACATAGAAGCTCAAGAAAATGTTAATTCAGCACCAAAATTAGCTGAGAAAAATTAACTGCGAAATGAGAGAGACCAATTCCCTGAGAGTTTACCGGGTGATGTATACTCACAGGTTTTTTAATTACTTTGGGGAATTGATAGCTAGTTCTGGGCCTTGTGACTTTTCCTCTGGGTGTGACTGCAAAAGCCAAGAATAAACATTTTAAAAGTACAAACCTTAAACACTCAGCAGACTTTTGTTTTTGTATTTATTTTGTTTGGTCCATTTGATCTTTAAAAAGATTTGAGTGACTATAAATCAAGTTCTTCGGCATCCTGTACCCACAATCTTTCTTTCTTCTGTCTCTCCCTCCTTTCTTCTTTTCTACCTCTTCCCTCTCATTTTTATTTATTTATTTATTTATTTTTTTTGAGACGGAGCTTCGCTCTTGTTGCCCAGGCTACAGTGCAATGGCACTATCTCAGCTCACCGTAACCTGCGCCTCCTGGCTTCAAGCAATTCTCCCGCTTCAGCCTCCTGAGTAGCTGGGATTACAGGCATGTGCCACCATGCCTGACTAATTTTGTATTTTTAGTAGAGATGGGGTTTCTCCACGTTGGTCAGGCTGGTCTTGAACTCCCAATCTCAGGTGATCCACCCACCTCGGCTTCCCAAAGTGCTGGGATGACAAGTGTGAGCCATAGCCCCTGGTCCTACCTCTTCCCTCTCTTTTTTCTCTTTACCCTTCTTTATTCTCTTCTTTCTTCTCTTCCATCTTCTCTCTATATATTTATTGGTCTGTCATTCTTTCTATATCCTTAGCTTTAAAAAACTTAGTTGAATTTCTAATTGTAAAAATAATTAATTTACTAATAGACATTAAATAGTGAAACCTCACCAAGCAGATATAGATATGTCATTTTGCCAACTCTCTTAACATCCAAAGTAATTTTCTGATTCTTGAGTCATTTCGTTGAGATGATTTTCAATCTTTAAGCACTGATTTATCAGTAATCATTTTAGATTACTCCTTATTACACTTCATTTATCTTGAATACTTTTATCCTGTTTTTTAAAATTTCACAACTCTGTCTTCTACCTTTAATAACACTGAATGCAGATTATCCACAACTGAACGTTTTTATACTCTTAAATACATACACTTAACTTGTTATTAGGATCATTTAATCATTCAAAATTATAGTGAACTGGGTGCCACTTAAAGAATGTAGCCATTCCCTATTCCACAACCCTATACATGACATAAATTTAAATATTGGAATAAGTAAATGTGGGCATAAATATAAGGAAAGGAAGAAAAGGATACAATCACACAGAGTATATCATATTCACTTGTGATCTTTGAGAATTTTATGACTGTGACTTATATAAGCTTAATGAAACTAATTTAGGAGTGGTTTGAAGGGACATTACTTTTTGGGCAATAAAGGTACAGTTATGTGCCACTTGGCAATGTTTCCATCAATGATAGACCATATATACAACTGTGGTCCTATAAGATTAAAATGGAGCTGAAAAGTTCCTATCTCCTAGTGATGCAGTAGCCGTTGCATTGTCATAGCACAACACATTACTCATATGTTTATGGGGATGCTTGTGTAAGCAAACCTACTGCACTGCTAGTTGTATAAAAGCATAGCACATATAACCATGTACAGTACATAATACTAGGTGTATTAGCCTGTTCTAATGCTTCTAATAAAAACATACCCAGGACTGGGTGATTTATAAAGAAAGCAAATTTAATTGACTCACAGTTCCTCATGGCTGGGGAGGCCTCAGGAAACTTACAATCATGACGGAAGGCACCCCTTCACACGGTGGCAGGAGAAAGAATCAGAAAATAACAGTTAAGCCAAGGGAGAAGCCCCTTATAAAACCATCAGATCTCGGAAGAACTCACTATAACGAGAACAGTATGGGGGAAATTGACCCATGATCCAATTATCTCCACCTGGTCCTACCCTTGACACGTGGGGATTATTACAATCCAAATTGAGATTTTGGGTAGGTCACAGCCGTACCATATCGCTTGATGATAATAAATGACTATGTTACTGGTTTATGTATTTACTATACTACACATCTCATCATTATTTTAGAGTAGACACCTTCTACTTTTTTTTAAGTTAATCTTAAAACATCCTCAGGCGGGTGTTTCAGGGATATTCCAGAAGAAGGCATTGTTATCATAGGAGATGACAGCTCTGTGCATGTTATTGCCCCTGAAGACCTTCCAGTGAGACAAGGTAAAGAGGTGGAAGACAGCGATATTGATGATCCTGACCCGGTGTAGGCCTATGCTAATGTGTTTGTTTCACAGACAGAGTCTCCCTCTGTTGCCCAGGACAGAATGCAGTGTCATAATCATAGCTCATTACAGGTTCAAATTCTTGAACTCAAGTGATACTCCCACTGCCTCAGCCTTTCAAGAAGCTGGGTTAGGTTTCTTATTACAAAAAGATGGAGTTCTGCTATGTTGTCCAGACTGAACTTGAACTCCTGACCTCAAGCAATACTCCTGCCTAAGCCTTTGGAGTAGCTGGGACTACAGGCACATGCCACTGTGCCAGCTATTGTGTCTTAGCTTTTTTAAATAGTTTAAAAAGTAAAAAATAAAAATAAAATTAAGCAAAATTGCTTATAGCGTAAGATTATAAAAAAAAAAATTGTACAACTGTACAATGTGTTTTATGTTTGAGCTGTGTTATAACCAAAGAGTAAAAACACTGAAAAAATTAAAAGTTTTAAAGTAAAATGTTACAGTAGACTAAGGTTAATTTATTATTGAGGAAGGGAAAAGCATTATGAATTTATCATAGTCTAGGTGTACATTATTTAAAATGTCTATAGTAGTAATCAGTCATGTCCTAGGCCTTCACATTCACTTACCATCCACTCACTGACCCAGAATAACTTCCAGTCCTGGGAAGTCCCCTATACAAGTCTACTTTTTAAAAATCTTTTATACCATATTTTTACTGTACCTTTTTAATGCTTAGATATGTTTAGATATGCAAATACTCATCATTGTATTATAATTGCCTACAGTATTCAGTACAATAACATGCTGTACAGGTTTGTAGCCAGGAGCAGTAGGCTATGCCATATAGCCTATGTAGGTAGTAGGTTATACCATCTAGGTTTGTGCAAGTACAGTCAATGCTTTTCAAACAATGACAAAATCACCTGATAACACATTTCTCAGAAACTATCTCCTTTGTTAGACAACCTATGATTCTACCCTTTATAGTGCCGTAATTGTCTGCTGGTGGAATGAAATAAATACAAAATTGATAAAAGCGCAGGGGAGAAGAATGAGCACCAGTAATATAAGAACTAGGCTAGGTAATCTTTGAATCATTCTAGCTCTGAGCTCCAGCAATTCTATGTTCAATATTTCCCAAAAACAGAAGGCTGGTTTCCTACAAAGATGTTCTTAACAAAACACAGTCATCAGGCTCCTGAAATTTTACACCACTATTTTTCAATTTTGCTGGGAAAATAGAGAAAAGGCTGGAAATAAAATAACACCATCACCCAGTGTACAAAAAAGGGATAATGGCTGGAGTATATTTCGTGTACAGGCATACCTCATTTTATTGCACTTCGCTTTATTACACTTGGCAAATATTGCACTTTTTACACTTTGAAGGTTTGTGGCTACCCTGCATCAAGCAAGTCTATCAGCTCCACTTTTTCAGCAGCACGTACTCACTTCATGTCTCTGTGTCACATTTTGGTAATTCTCAAAATATTTCAAATTTTTTATTGCTATTATATATACTATGGTATATCTGGTTTATGTATTTACTATACTATACATCTCATCATTATTTTAGAGTAGACAGCTTCTACTTTTTCTTAAGTTCATCTTAAAACATCCTCAGGTGGGTCTTTCAGGGATATTGCAGTAGAAGGCATTGTTATCATAGGAGATGACAGTTCTGTGCATGTTATTGCCCCTGAAGACCTTCCAGTGAGAAAAGATAAGGAGGTGGAAGACAGTGATATTGATGATCCTGACCCAGTGTAGGCTGATCACTGATCTGTGATCAGTGATCTTTTAGGTTACTATTGTAATTGTTTTGGGGTGCCAGGAACCATTCCCATATACAGTGGCAAATTTAACTGATAAATGTTGTGTGTGTTATGACTGCTTCACCTACTGGCTATTACCCCATGTAGATCCCTATCCATGGGCCTTCCTATTCCCTGAGACATAAGAATATTGAAATAGGGAAAATTAATAATCATACAATGGCCTCCAAGTGTTCAAGTGAAAAAGAAGAGTGGCATGTCTCTCATTTTTATACCAAAAACTTAGTGATAAATAATCAAAGTAAGTGATTAATGCTTGTTGAAAGCTGAAACAGGCTAAAAAGTAAGCCTGTTGTGCCAAACAATTAGCCAAGTTGTGAATGCAAAGGAAAAGTTTTTGAAAGAAATTGTAAGTGCTACTCCAGTGAATGTATGAATGATAGGAAATCTGATATTGTTTGACTGTGTCCTTATGCAAATCTAATCTTAAATTTTAGCTTCCATAATCCCCACATGTCATGGGAGGGACCTGGTGGGAGGTAATTGAATCATGGGAGCAGGTTTTCCCATGCTGTTCTCATGATAATGAATAAGTCTCATGAGGTCTGATGGTTTTATTTAGGGCAGTTCTCCTGTACATGATCTCTTGCCTGCCACCATGTAAGATGTGCCTTTGCTCCTCCATCACCTTCCACCATGATTGTGAGGCCTCGCCAGCCATGTGGAACTGTGAGTCTATTAAACTTTTTTTTATTTATGAATTACCCAGTCTCAGGTATTTCTTCATAATAGTGTGAAAATGGACTAATACAGTAAATTGATACTAGTAGAGTGGGGTGCTGCTATAAAGACACCAGAAAATATGGTAGCATCCTTGGAAAAGGGTAACAGGCAGAGGCTGAAACAGTTTGAAGGACTCAGAAGAAGTCAGGAAAATGTGGGGAAGTTTGGAACTTCCTAGAGACTTGGAGGGCTCAGAAGACAGGAAGACGTGGGAAAGTTTGGAACTTCCTAGAGACTTCTGAATGACTTTGATCAATATCTTAATAGTGATATGGACAATAAAATCCAGGCCAAGGTGGTCTGAGATGGAGATGAAGAACTCATTGGGAACTAGAGCAAAAGTGACTCTTCTTATGCTTTAGCAAAGAGACTGGCAGCATTTTTCCCCTGCCCTAGAGATCTGTGGAACTTTGAACTTGAGAGAGATGATTTAGGGTATCTGGCGGAAGAAATTTTTAAGCAGCAAAGCATTCAATATGTGACTAGGGTGTTCTTAAAAGCATTCAATTTTATTCACTTACAAAGATATGGTTTGGAATGGAACTTATATTTAAAAGGGAAGCAGAGCATAAAAGTTTGGAAAATTTATGGCTTCATGATGTGATAGAAAACAAAACAAAACAAAAAAACATTTTCTGAGAAGAAATTGAAGCCTGCTGCAGAAATTTGCATAAGTAACAAAGAGTCAAATGTTAATCACCAAGAAAATGGGGAAAATGTCTCCAGGGCATATTAGAGACCTTCCTGGCAGCCCCTATCATGGGACCAGAGGCCTTGGAGAGAAAAATGGTTTTGTGGGCCCATTCCAGGGGCCCACTGCTCTGTGCAGCCCAGGGACTTGGTGGGCCCTGTGTACCGCCGCTCCAGTCTGTGGCTAAAAGGAACCAAGATACAACTCAAGCCATGGCTTTAGAGGGTTCAAGACCCAAGACTTGGCAACTTCCACATAGTGTTGAGCCCGCAGGTACACAGAAATCAAGAATTGAGGTTTGGGAACCTCTGTCTAGATTTCAGAGAATGTGTGGAAACACCTGGATGTCCAAACAGAGAC
>NW_012105364.1:10163386-10236135 GCF_000951045.1 Mandrillus leucophaeus
TGAAAATGGACTAATACAGTAAATTGATACTAGTAGAGTGGGGTGCTGCTATAAAGACACCAGAAAATATGGTAGCATCCTTGGAAAAGGGTAACAGGCAGAGGCTGAAACAGTTTGAAGGACTCAGAAGAAGTCAGGAAAATGTGGGGAAGTTTGGAACTTCCTAGAGACTTGGAGGGCTCAGAAGACAGGAAGACGTGGGAAAGTTTGGAACTTCCTAGAGACTTCTGAATGACTTTGATCAATATCTTAATAGTGATATGGACAATAAAATCCAGGCCAAGGTGGTCTGAGATGGAGATGAAGAACTCATTGGGAACTAGAGCAAAAGTGACTCTTCTTATGCTTTAGCAAAGAGACTGGCAGCATTTTTCCCCTGCCCTAGAGATCTGTGGAACTTTGAACTTGAGAGAGATGATTTAGGGTATCTGGCGGAAGAAATTTTTAAGCAGCAAAGCATTCAATATGTGACTAGGGTGTTCTTAAAAGCATTCAATTTTATTCACTTACAAAGATATGGTTTGGAATGGAACTTATATTTAAAAGGGAAGCAGAGCATAAAAGTTTGGAAAATTTATGGCTTCATGATGTGATAGAAAACAAAACAAAACAAAAAAACATTTTCTGAGAAGAAATTGAAGCCTGCTGCAGAAATTTGCATAAGTAACAAAGAGTCAAATGTTAATCACCAAGAAAATGGGGAAAATGTCTCCAGGGCATATTAGAGACCTTCCTGGCAGCCCCTATCATGGGACCAGAGGCCTTGGAGAGAAAAATGGTTTTGTGGGCCCATTCCAGGGGCCCACTGCTCTGTGCAGCCCAGGGACTTGGTGGGCCCTGTGTACCGCCGCTCCAGTCTGTGGCTAAAAGGAACCAAGATACAACTCAAGCCATGGCTTTAGAGGGTTCAAGACCCAAGACTTGGCAACTTCCACATAGTGTTGAGCCCGCAGGTACACAGAAATCAAGAATTGAGGTTTGGGAACCTCTGTCTAGATTTCAGAGAATGTGTGGAAACACCTGGATGTCCAAACAGAGACATGCTGCGGGGTGGAGCCCTCATGGAGAACCTCTGTTATGGCAATGTGGAAAGGAAATGTGGGGCACAGGCACTCACAAAGAGTCCTCACTAGGGCACTGCCTAGTGGTGCTGTGAGAAGAGGGCCACCATCCTCCAGACCCCAGAATGGTAGATCCAACAATAGCTTGTGCCATGCACATAGAAATGTCACGGGCACTCAATGCCAGCCCATGAAAGCATCCAGGAGGGGGACTATACCCTGCAAAGCCACAGAGTTGGAGCTGCCCACCACTGTGGGCATGGGAACTCACTTCTTGCATTAGCGTGACATATATGTGAGACATGGGGTCAAAGGAGATAACTTTGGAGCTTTAAGTTTGACTGCCCTGCTGGCTTTTAGATTTGCATGGGGTTTATAGCCCCTTTGTTTTGGCCAATTTCTCCCATCTGGAATGAGCATATTTACCCAATGCCTACACCTCCATTGTATCTGGGAAGCAACTAAATTGCTTTTGATTTTGCAGGCTCATAGGCAGAAGGGACTTGCCTTGTCTCAGATAAGACTTTGGATTGTGGACTTTTGACTTACTGCCAAAATGAGTTAAGACTTTGGTGAACTGTTGGGAAGGCATGATTTGTTTGAAATGTGAGGGTATGAGATTTGGGAGAGGCAGAGGTGGAATTATATGGTTTGGCTGTGTCCCTTCCCAAATCTTATCTTGAACTGTAGCTCCCATAATCTTCACATGTCACGGGAGAGACGCAGTGGGAGGTAATTTAATCACGGGGATTGATTTTCCTATGCTGTTCTCATGATAGTGAATAAGTCTCACAGAATCTGATAGTTTTATAAAGGGCACTTCTCCTGCCCATGTTCTCTTTCGTGCTGCCATGTAAGATGTGCCTTTGCCCCTCCTTCGCCTTCTGCTGTGATTACGAGGCCTCCCAAGGCATGTAGAACTGTGAGTCCATTACACCATTTTTTCTTTATAAATTACCAGTCTTGGGTATTTCTTCATAGTAGTAAGACAATAGACTAATACAAAAGTAACACAGTATTACTGCTGGTATGGGGACAGTTTTAGTGGTCTAGACAGAAAATAAAATTCGCCGCAACATTTTGTTAAGTCAAAACCAAATCCAGACCCAGACCCTAACTTTCTTCAATTCTGTGATGTCTAACAGAGATGAGGAAGCTACAAAAGAAAGATCTAAAGCTAGCATAGCTTGATTTGTGAAGTTTAAAAAAAAGAAGCTGTCTCTATAACATAGAAGCGCAAAGTGAAGCAATAAGTGCTAATGTAGAATATAAATCACAAGTTATCCACAAGATGCAGCTAAGACAATTGATGAAGGTGGCAACACACAACAGCAGATTTTTCAATGCAGACAAAACAATCTTCTCTTAAAATAAGATGCCATCTAGGACTTTCATAGCTAGAGAAGAGAAGTCAATGCCTGGCTTCAAAGCTTCAAAGGACAGGCTGCTCCTCTTGTTAGGGGCCAATGCAATTGGTGACTTTAAGTTGAAGCCAGTGGTCATTTATCTTCTGAAAATCCTAGGGTCCCTCAGAATTACGCTAAATCAACTCTGCCTGTGCTCTGTAAATGGAACAACAAAGCTATGGCTTACTGAATTTTTTAAGCCCTGTTGAGACCTACTGCTCAGAAAGAAAAATTTCTTTCAAGATATTACTGCTCATTGACAATGTGTCTAGTCATACAAGAGCTCTGATGGAGATATACAAGGAAGTTAATGTTGTTTTCATGCCTGCTAATATGGCATCCATTCTGCAGCCCATGGATCAAAGGATACTTTCAACTTTCAAGTCTTATTTAACAAATGCATTTTGTAAAGCTATAGCTACCATAAACAGTGCTTCCTATGATGGATCTGAGCAAAGTAATTTTAAAATCTTCTAGAAAGTATTCACCATTCTAGCTGCCATTAAGAACATTTGTGATTCATAGGAAGAGGTCAAAATATTAACATTAACATGCATCTGGAAAAAGTTGGTCCCAAATCCCATGAAAGATTTTGAGGAGTTTAAGACTTTGGTGGAAGAAGTAACTATGATTGTTGTAGAAATGGCAAGAAAACTGGAGTTAAAAACAGAGTCTGAAGATGTGACTTAATTTGTTGTAATCTCAGGATAAAACTTTAACAAATGAGGAGCTGCTTCTTATAGATGGGCGAAGAAAGTGGTTTATTAGGATGAAAACTACTCCTGGTGAACATGCTGTGAACATTATTGAAATTTCAAATAAAGTTTTAGAATATTACATAAAATTAGTTACTAAATACAGACAGGGTTGAAAGGTTTGACTCCTATTTTGAAACTTCTACTGTAGGGGTAAAATGTTATCAAACAGTGTCACGCATTACAGAGAAATCATTCATTAAAGGAACAGTTAATTGATGCAGCAAACTTCATTGTCTTATTTTAAGAAATTGCCACAGCCACCCAAACCTTCAGTAACCATCACCTGATCAATCAGCAGCCATCAATATTCAGGCAAGACCTTCCACCAGCAAAAGCATTAGGACTCACTAAAAGCTCAGATGCTTGTTAGCATTTTCAGCAATGAAGCATTTTTAAATTAAAGTGTATACATTTTTGTCTTTAGAAATAATGCTGTTACACACTTAATAGACTCCAGTATTATGCAAACATAACTTTTATATGTCCAGGAAACTAAAAAATTCATGTCTCATCTGATGGAGATATTTGCTTAATGCAGTGGTCTGGAACCAAACCTACAATATCTCTGCAGAATGCCTGTATATCCTTAAAAGACCTTTTTGTAACTGCGTGTCCTTTGCCTATTTTGGGATTAGCAGAAAAAAAATCCCAAGAAATAGCTAGGTGTCTTATAGACCTGAAGAGGTCAAAATCCCTGATTTATCCAATGTTAAAAGGTGAATTTGACTAAAATATTGTTATTTAGTTGGTTGACTTTGCATTATATTAGATCTAGATGTGGTCAAATATGTTGCTATACAAAAAAGGAGTCTGTGAGAATCAATGCAACTGTTATTCATCACCAAGACAGGTTACTAAGGCTGTAGGTACAGAGTTAGTGATGCTCATGACTGAGGAGAAAGAGGAAAGGGCTACAATGACCAGTTCTCATGAAGAATTCTGTTTGCACAGTGTAGATGCTGATTGCGGTCACTTACACTCATCCCCTGGCCTTGTCATTTTATCTGCTTTTAGCATTCACGTTTCCTTAGTCCTAAGGTTTTTCAGTTACCTCCTATTTCTAATTCTTTCACCCCAGGCTAACTTTCTTATTCTTGCTCACCCGTTAACAGCTGTGGCATCTCATAGGCAACACTATGGGTTTGGATCCTGTTGGAGCCAGAAAGCCCCCTCCATGGCAAGACCTTCCATCTGCTAGGTGCCTGTTTGCATAAGATTTTAAAAACCCATTTATTTAAATAATACTTCCAGCTTTCACAGGTTTCCTTGCTTCAAAGAGAGATATTTAATGCAACCTCTGGCTTCCAGATTCTTCATACACCTGGATATATTTATTGTTATTCTAACTCTTCACTCCTAGCATTGCCTTAAGTACTTCAGAAAAAAAAAAGCACTTTTGTTCTTGTCTAAAACGGTTTAAATATTAAGCTCTTCAAAATATATTGTTCATTTTAGTAACAATCTACTTAACAAATAGTTGAGATAGTAACCTCTCAAATTAATTCAACCCTGCTTGCAGGTGAATTCTATGTAAATCAAGCAAAACTTAGGTGTGAGTGATGTTTCAGTGACACTGTTTTTGGTGGCTGCACACATACTTGGTCAAAGTGGAATTATCTTCTTCAAATGTCTTTAAATAAATGAATTGAATGAATGTATCTAAATGAAAACATTACTAAAGAGGGCTGACCTAGCAAAAAGTTTATATGAAAGTATCTCAACAGTGACAACTACTTGAAGACTGCTCCAAAGATATCTAGAAATAGAGCATCTTTAAGTATTTGAAGGCCTACAGTCTGCCTTGCCCAAACTCAAGTAGTCTCAGCAGATTCTCTTTCCAAAGTTTTTCAACAACCCCACTGCCTTCCCCTCTTTTGCTTTTTTTTTTTTTTTTAACTGTAAGTTCTGGAATACATGTGCAGAATGTGCAGGTTTGTTACATATGTACACATGTGCCCTGGTGGTTTGTTGTACCCATCAACCCATCATCTAGGCTCTAAGCCCTGCATGAATTAGGTATTTGTCCTAATGCTCTCCCTCCCCTTGATCCCCACCCCCTGACAGGCCCTAGTCTGTGAGGTTCCCCTCCTGTGTTCATGTGTTCTCATTGTACAACTCCCACTTATGAGTGAGAACATGCGGTGTTTGGTTTTCTGTTCCCATGTTAGTTTGCTGAGAATGCTGGTCTCCAGCTCCATCCATGTCTCTGCAAAGGACATGAATTCATTGTTTTTTATGGCTGCATAGTATTCCATGGTGTATATGTGACACATTTTCTTTATCCAGTCTATCACTGATGGGCATTTGGGTTGGTTCCAAGTCTTTGCTATTGTAAATAGTGCTGCAATAAACATACATGTGCATGTATCTTTATAGCAGAATGATTTCTAATCCTTTGGGTATATACCCAATAATGGGATTGTTGGGTCAAATGGTATTTCTGGTTCCAGATCCTTGAAGAATTGCAACACTGTCTTCCACATGGTTGAACTAATTTACACTCTCAACAGTGTAAAAGTGTTCTTATTTCTCCACATCCTCTCCAGAATCTGTTGTTGCCTGACTTTTTAATGATCACCATTCTAACTGGCATGAGATAGTATTTCATTGTGATTCTGATTTGTGTTTGTCTTTTTGCTTTTAACTCTGACTCTTCTAACTACCCCTACTTCCTACTACCATACTCAACAGTGGTATTTCCAGACCAAGCTTTCCAGAAGCATAATGTAGGACTTAGAATATTGCTGGCATTCTGCTAGCATATAATTTTCACTTTTAATGATATCTATTCGTTCACATTTTAGAGTATATTGAATGTATACATATGCCTCCTATATTGTTTTTATGCATGCTGGCAAAATTGCTAACTATGCATAGCAAGATTACAACTTATTGTAGAATAGGGATTGTTCATATTTGTGTCAGTTATAAGAAATAAGTGAAAATCCTTTTATCAATAAGAAATAAACTTAGTTCATTTTCCAATCAGAAAACTTTATCTGAGAGCTATATTATAAAAGCAGTGCCAGTGATTAACTACCTGCAATGATCTTCTCTTCCACGTGGCAGTATGTAAGCATTAGGGAAAGAATGAATTTCTCAGTTATAGGATGTATTTGTAAAAAAGGAAAAGATGTAAAAGATACGAGAAGAGCAAAGTCTTCTTCTCTTTAATAGCTGTTTCCTACTTATAGGGGCAGGAAATAGTCATAGGCACTAGAGCCATTTCCCCTTATTTGGGATCAAAAGCTGTAACCAAAGTCTATAACCAAAGATACATGGGACTCCATTGTCTCCTTGAAAGTTCCTGAGTAGGAAAATGAGGCAGAATTTTAACAGGGAGGAAGAATATTCTAGGAGGGAAAAGGAAGACTGAGTTTTCCATATGACCCATCTAGGGGATTCAGACTCTATCCTAGGAGCCCCTAACTCACCAAAACTATCCAAGCAATGGTCCAAATTTTCAAGTCACAAAATAAATTTGACAAGAGATCTCAGTTTGAATTGATGATCAACGAGTTGACGTGCCACTTTGTTAATTTCATGAAACCATAAAATTATTAATGTTTGGTTTAAAGTTAGAATTTTTTATTTTTTTTTATTTTTATTTTAAAAATGTTTTACAGAGATGGGATCTGACTTTGTTTCCAAGGCTGGTCTCAAACTCCTGGACTCAAACAATTCTCCCACCTCAGCCTCCTAAAGTGCTAGGATCACAGATGTGAGCCAGTATGCCTAGTCTATGGTTAGAATTTGATTTAAGATTGAGATTGAAGAGAATCTGGGAATTGAATTTAGAAATGTTAAGACTCTTGAAAATCTTACTTTATGGAGCAAGTAATACTCATCAGACTTGTATTCTGCATTAATTTTAGTCAAGGTCAATGTTGTTCTTAGAAATTACCTGTCTTTAATGGAAATTAAAATTAATGTTGTATTATTTTCATTATGCTACCCCTAAAACCTGGCCTTGATCAAACAAATAAACAATTAGTAATTAAATATAAGAATAAAAGTATGATTGGACTTCAACATATCGCTTCAGGTCTGGAGCCAGCAAGTAACTAAGAGTATTTAATAGGGTGAGAGCTTTACTGTGACTTAGAAAAGAATCCATAATGTAATATCAAAATGTAATGTAATCAAAAATGTCTTTCATTGCTGTTTATATACTGTGTTAGTTCATATGCATTACTGTAAATGTATACCTGAGACTGAGTAATTTATAAAGAAAAGAGGTTTATTTTAGCTCATGGTTCTGCAGACTGTACAAGCATGGCACCAACACCTGCTCAGCCTCTGGTGAGGGCCTAGGAATCTTCCAGTCACTGCAGAAGGTGAAGGAGGAAGCAAGTGCATCACATGGAGAGAGAGGAAACAAGCAAGAGGGGGGTGAGGTGCCACACTCTTTTAGACAACCTGTGAACTCAGAAGTGGAACTCATTCATTACCATGAAAAGGGCACCAGGCCATTCAGGAGGGATCTGCCCCCGTTACCCAACATGTTCCTCCAGGCCCCACCTCTAACTTTGGGGATCACATTTCAACATCATATTTGGAGGGGACAAACATCCAAACAGTATTATATACATACATGAGAGAAGGTAAGTGGAAATACAAAATGAACTGAATGTGTGTCTTATATTCTTGCTATATGAGGACACTTATTTTTATAGCTACATTGTTTGTGGATTTCAGAGTTATTTACCTTAACCTACTGAAGATAGGTTTGCAGAGAACTGCTCCCTCTGTGTACCTAACAGTTCACTTTACCTACACATCATCCATTGATGGCTTGTGCAAATTTCAGTTACATGTTCCTTGAGATTACACCAAACTGTGAAATTTGGCAAAATAGCCAAATCTACATAAATGTTAGCAAGTGTCTAAAGTTATTTCCCTATTTCCCTGTCATTGTTTTCCATTCTTTTACAATGATCAATTAATTACAACTTAGGGCCAAATTATGTATCCACAGAATTTTAGAGCTCAGACATGGATATAGAGAAACAAAAATATTAAATTGGTTTCCTCCAATTATATATTACCTTTAAAACAGCCCATTCTTATTTGTAACTTGCCATAAAGTATTTTTTAGAAATATTTTTCTACCATTCTACAAAAAAAGTTGTAAATTTTAATACCACTATTTCTTTATTAAATTAAATTTTAGTACAATTCAAGGCAAACAGTACAGGCCCAAAACATCTATGTTAATCCACTGAACCTAGTGTCTCTAAAGAAAATAGTACGGGCTGTGCATGGTGGCTCACGCCTGTAATCCCAACACTTTGGGAGGCCAACGCAGGCAGATCATCTGAGGTCAGGAGTTTGAGACCAGCCTAACCAATACGAAGAAACCTCGTCTCTACTAAAAATACAAAATTAACCGGGCATGATGGCGCATGCCTGCAGTCCCAGCTACTCAGGAGGCTGAGGAGGAGAATCGCTTGAACTCGGGAGGCGGAAGTTGCAGTGAGCCGAGATCATACCATTGCATTCCAGCCTGGGTGACAGAAAAACATGATGGCCATCATTATATCT
The DNA here is from genome assembly GCF_000951045.1 of Mandrillus leucophaeus. NCBI lineage: Eukaryota > Metazoa > Chordata > Mammalia > Primates > Cercopithecidae > Mandrillus > Mandrillus leucophaeus. Next base: position 10,172,156 of record NW_012105364.1, read on the forward strand.
CAAAATTTATTTTACTAATATTACATTTTAAGGTGTTAGAAAACCCATTGCAATACCATATGAGAAGTTTCTATTCAAAATGATTTAGCTTTTAAGAGTTATCAGATCTGTTATTGGCTAATAATGAGAAAATTATTTTCTTCTAAATCTTTTTATTAGGCACAATCTAAAGCAATTTATCCTTATTTAAAAGCTATGGGAACTTATATAAAATAACAAATAAAAGTTGGTAAATCTTCATTTGCTATTTAACTGGTCTAATGATTATATTTCTAATAACTTTTTTAAATAATTTTTTTGCTTTTTAAATGTTGGAAAAATAATCAAGGTTAAAATATTTAAACCTTACTCTCTGTGTCCCTGGCTTCTTTAAATTTTTTTCTCAATTATATGAAGTACCCTGCTATAGCATTATAGCCCTAAGATTTAATGGAGTTTCATTTAATTCTGTGGCCTCAAATTTTTAATGATTGTGAAAAATGATAATATGGATCATGAGATATATATAATAAAAGTATTCGTTGTTTTGTTTGACTCTGTTTAAAGTAACTAAGAACAATACTGTTCTTTTAAGAGCTCACAGTGGTAATCTGAAATTTAAAACTGGTCGTGAGTGGCTACACACCATTTCGCATGAAGGCTGGCCTCCATCCTAATTGGTCAGGCAACTGTCTTATTGGTCTGTGTTCATATATGTTGTTTTGAATATCATCCCTGAATATAACTGTACTTTCTCTAAGCCAGTCTTGGCAAAGTGTTGATTTATGAACAAGCACACAAACTGAAACTCATCAATCTGACATCCAAAATGCACTAAAAAGTCATCTTTACTGCAGTCTACAGTGATGGTATTAATTGTGTGCCTTTCAAAGTATCTATGCATTCGAGCAGCAGCTTTCAAATCTCTCTGTTGCTACATCCCTTACTTTCTGGCATGCATATTTTCTCACACTTTCCTGTCTATGCAGGTATTCCTCCTCCACTTCTGCCCACTGCTCCAAACATGCAGAGAATCTCTTCTCTGCTTGACATCCATCAGAGGAGTCTTTTTCAGTTTAGAGTATGTGCCAACGTTTCTCCATCCTCCTTGAAAGGACTCTTTCATTACCTGTCATTTGCTTGTCGGTGCTCCTCCAGATCCATCTTGTCTCCTCTTCATCCAGTATTAACAACAACAAAACTCAAGAGTCAAGGAGACAAATACAGAAATCTTCCTGAATGAGGAGAATGACAATTTTAAACACTTAAAATATAATATTTTGCCCCTTTCACACAAAATAATTGCTAGTTGACACATTTGTTCATACATCACCATTTACAATGTCCTAATTATTTGGTTATTTTAAAACTGCTCTGTCCACTCTTTTTGGAGAAAAGCTCACTTCCACTCTATTTTCCCCAAGATACCAAATATGCAGCTTAGTGAATTTTGTTCCTTCTCAGCATTTGTTAGGCATTTATAATTTGTATATGATACCCCCACCTTTCTGGCATGAGACAGTGGCCTTTCCTGCCCAGCCTTGCTACTTCAGAACACCTTGATAAGGTGTTGGGAGAGTGGAGGAAGAGGATGGATTATAAATTTTGCTCTTACTCATTGAATTGTAAACCACTTGCTCCTGAAAGGTTTCAGTTTGAATTCGCCAGCTTCTAGGACTGCAGAAAATGATTCACTCTGCATGGGAAAGTCTCCTGTGAGGAATAATAATCACACGTATAACAGACCAAAAGTAAGAATCATTGTTAAGGCACCATTTCCATTGGTATGGCATTTTCTGAACCAAAAGGCTAGTGCAAGACTGACTCAAAGATAGGCCTATTACTGTTTTATTTCTTCAGATAGCTATTCTGCAGAAGGTATTCCTCAGAGACATCACCAAATACTGACCCAGGCTATTCCTGCTTAGCTTAGCCTGACAGTTTCAGTATTTTAGTTTTATTGCCTTAGCTGGGGGAAAAATCCTACTTTGCCTTCTCTTAACATATTAATAGTGTGGAAACACACTGCTGTCACCCTTGCTTCTCAACAGTTTAAGATGAAGTTGTTCTCTAAATGAGTCAGTGTTGACTGGTTGGCTGGCCCTTGTCAGGCTTCAACTGTCAATCATAAAAGAAAAACTTCTCAAGTGCTATGTGAAAAAGTTGTCCTAATACAGCATTGTGCAAAGACGGGCATAAATAAAATATTTGACAACAAGATTTCCTGGAGCTGCTGAAGTTCACGGCTACTGGAGAAGGATATTTTAAGTTATCCAGAGAATTTTCACTAAACATTGAAATATCATTAAGCCAGCAATGACAGTTGAGTGTGATTAGCGTTCTGACAGAGGACAGAATACTAGAGGACATAAGAGGAGTGTCTAAATCAGACATGAGAGATAAGACTGGCTTCCCTCATGAAGTCATATATAAACTGGAACCGGAATGAAGGGTGGGCAAGATTTAGCCAAGCAAAGAGGTAAGAGAGACTTTTATCAATGATCTACCTCCCCCAACCTCCCCTTTCAAACAAAGGGCTATTAAAGGGTAAAAGAGTATGCAAGTCATCTATGTGCTTAGAGAGGCCCACATAGCTTAGATCCGAACTGAGATAACATAAATTATTAATTTTTTATTTTTATGTTTATGTTACCTTAAATTCTGGAATACATGTGCTGTATGTGCGGGTTTGTTACACAAGTATACATGTGCCATGGTGGTTTGCTGCACCTATCAACCTGTCATCTAGGTTTTAAGCCCCGCATGCCTGAGATATTTGTGCTAATGCTCTCCCTCCCGTTGCCCCCAACTTCCCAACATAAATTATTTAAGGTCATTGTATGTGCATTGATTACAAATTTGAAGAAATATACCACTGTCAGAAATAGGTCCTCACTAGCACCATGAGGCCATTAGGACCTTCAGGAATAAATACCTAAGTCAGAGGGCCAAACTCATCAGTTTAGAAACTGGCCCAAAACTATTCTTCCCCACAGAGAGAATGACTCATTTTGTGGTCATTTTTTCTCTTATTTGACCTGACAATAATAGACAGAAACAGCCACCTTTCCTCAATCTAAACACAGGGCAACTGCACACTGTCCTGCCAAAGATTTCAAGACTGAACGTGTTTATCTCATTTCACAAATAGTTTGTACCTCCTGTCTATGGTTTTCCAAAATATTATCCTCCTATGTTGTGCCTCCTCATGCCACTGACTTAAGCTTTCAAAGCATACCCCCAGTGACATGGCTGTTCCCATAGCATTTTCAAAGGATATTTATTCCCTCTTTACCCGTATCAAGTGATAGGCTCAATGTTGTCACTTTCTATTTCATTGTGCAAACCATTGTGCATGAGCCCTCTTTACTTAGTAACTCATTCCTTCTGGAAGTTTTCCTTTCTTCCTCCTCTTCACAGTCGTCTATCACAGCTGGGCTCACTCCTTTCTATCTACCTCTCACACAAGAAACTCAACATACTGGACTTTCAGTTTCTTTGTTTTCTTTAGTTGTGTGGAGAAAATATATCATATAGACAAAATAATGTTTAAACTGTTTCCGTTCATTTCAATAAGAATAATATAATGAACACCTACATACCAACACTGATAGTCCTCTGGTTAAGGAATGGATCTTTCCTTAAAGCCAGTTGTGTGCCCATCTCCATCATGTCTTTGGCAGCACACCCCCCCCCCATCACGCCTTGCCTATTATTTCTATTCATTTGTCTTCATTGTGCCACCTATGAATAATCAAAAGAATTTACTGTTTTTAACTTTGTTCATTCTTGAGCTTTATACACATGAAATTATACTATATGTATTTTTGTGTGCATACAACAACTTTGTAGGGTAAGTTCGGGTTAAATCTCAAAATCTTGACATAAGGGCTGTGATGGTTATTGTTTACTCATTTCATTTTTGGATGGTACTAAATTGTGTGACTACACCATAATTTAGTAATCTGCTCTATATTAGTTGTAAAAATGGTCAAAGGAAAATATCTAAAATAAATTTTTTAAATGCATTACAGAAATTAGCATGAAAATTGGTAGAGGTTCTAACATATATATAACTGGAGATTCAGAAGGAGGAGGGAGATATAAAAGAGTAGAAGAAATATTTAAAGAGATGATGACAGAACTTTTCAAAACCAGTTATTTTGGACTGAATGCTTATGTCCCCCCACAAATTCATATGTTGAAGCCCTAACCCCCATTGTATTGGTATTTGGAGAAGGGGCCTTTGAAGGTAATCAAGTTCAAAAAAATCATAAGGATGGTGCCCTCATGATGGATTAGCATCCTCATAATAAGAGGAAAAGAGACCAGAGCTCTCTCTCTCTTTCTGCTGTTTGAGAATACAGCAAAAAAGGAGTTGTCTGTAAAACAGGAAGAGGGCCCTCACCAGGAACCTAATTATACTGTCACCCTGATTTTGGACTTGCAGCTCCAGAACTGTGAGAAATAAGTGTTTGTTGTTTAAGCTACCCAGTTTATGGTATTCTGTTACACCAGTGCAAACTGATTAAGACACCAATTAGAGAAGCCCTAGGAACCCAAACAGGCTAGTAATAAACAAAACCACAACTAAGGGTACCTAGTAAAGTTACTTATACCAGTTAACATCAATTTTCCTACTCCATCATGGCTATGGTCTCACTCCAAGAAGGGTTTAAAAGAGAGGACTTCACAGATCTGAGTTCAGACACCATGTTCCTAGAATTTCCCTTTAATATACATAGATTAAATTAAGAAACTACATTTTATTTCTAAAGTAGAAATATTACCATGACAGTCTCCTGCTCAAAATTCTTTAGTGATTCCTGTTGGTCCAGTATAACGCTCATTGCCCAAAACTACTATTTCACTTGATAAAATTATACACATGCTTTAAAACTCAAAATCGAGGTTAATTTTTTATTGCTGTGTTTTCTAACTTCCTACTCCCATTCTGGGTGAGCTACTGACACTCTCTAGGTCTATAGCACACATGACAGCACTTACACTATTCAATTATGCTTGTTAACTGGTATCTCCTCACCCCTCCACACACATATACTCTAATATAAACCTCTTGAAATCAGGACGATGTATTTTACATCTGAATCTCCAGTATTTAGGACAATCATAATGCTTTATAAATATCTGAGGGTAAATGAAAGGCTTAATGACTACTCCTTTGGGCAGCATCTTGGCTGCTGTGTTACAGTCACTTATTCTGATTTTGGACTATTACCCACTTCTTAGTTGCAATATGCCTAGTAGTCAAGCATAAACAACTAGTAAGCTCAAAGCAAAATGATCAAACCAAAAAATCACTTTTGAGCAAACCAACAAATAAACTGAATTTTGTTTAAAAAAATGCTTTTGAAGACTAAGCCATTTTCCATATATCCAGACTCCTTAGCAAGATCTAAAAGAGCGTAAGTTACAGTTTGCCGAATTATGTAGATACACTGCATATAGCATAATAAACATTTTAATTTTACTTTTATTAAAACTGAAGATCATCTTCCTTATTAAAGTTTTTGCAAAATCAAACTGTTGAGATGAAATGTAACACCTTCATTTGTATCAAGCTATCCAATAAACCAAATAAAACACTTTGCTCTTCGGTGTGCCTGATGAATATATTCAATGCTTTCAAGTGGTAAAGACGTGTCATAGATGTTGCTGTTGCCCCATGCAGATCTCCTTGATCAGGCAGGCCTATGCACACCACTGCCACTGTTGGCTGTTACCCACAGATTGTCTTTATTCAGGGAATGACTTTAGTTGTACATTCCCTCTGACCTTCTTCCACATTAACTATTGACTAATTGACAGGCCCACTTTCCTCAAGATGGAAACCACGTTCATGCATAATTCCTATCCAAAGCTTCTCAGGGGATCAGACTGAAGCTGGACTTCAACTAAAGGGCAACCTTGCTTAGCTCCTTCTCCTGACCTAGGATACTTCCTTCATTCTCATTCTCCAGAGAGTGCACCCTCCATAAGCAACTTGAATGAAAATCCCTCCTCAAACTCTGCTTGTAGGGAAACTCATCTAAGACAAATTATTCTAACTAATAAATTGTCAAATATTTTAGAAGTCATTGCCTATTTAGTTTGGTAAGAACAGTACAGTATTCCTGACTTTTCTTACAATAATTGGAGAAAATAATGATTGGAGAAAAATAATACTCAAGAGTTGTAGGTGAGATAGAGTTGGTGAAAATCTTTGAGAAATGAGAGAAAAGGAAAAATGCAAGTAGAATGGCAATTGGATCCAATTCAGCATGCGCCATAGCTGAATAAGTACAGTTTCAGAAAAAAATAAGAGGAGTATATTATAAAGAAAATAATTTCAAAACATTCCAGAGGGATATCTGAAGGATATGCGATTTCTCCTTGGAATACTCACCAAGTGTTCAGTAAGAGAGATGAGAAAAGATTAATGACAAGGAATGCTGTTACAAACATTTAGGAAAGAAATGTCATTGGATTCTTCCACAGTCACACTGGAAAAAAGACGATGGAGCCAACGTAACATGCTTTCAGTCACTATATTCTCAATTTTCAACTTAGAATTCCATACTGAACTGTACTCTCAATCTAATATGAAGGTAGAATATGTACGTTTTTAAATATGCAATTCTCAAGTTCTCAAAAGATTAATCAGAAAGCTTGTATCCTTTGCCAGGAAGCTTCTAAAGGATATATTTTAACAAAATGAAGAAGTAAATCAAGAAAAAATCCAGAATATCAAAGATGCCTCATGGAGAGGCAAATGAAATCCCAGGATCATGATAAAGAGGGGCTCCAAAGACATATTCTGAAAGTTAGAACATATTTGCAATAAATTTATTTTTCTCAGAAAGAGTTTAGAGATGAGTAAGTGAAATGTACACTGAAAATATGCAAAGAAAAAAGAAAATTATTGAACCAAAGCAAAACAAAAAACTACTCAAGAATATAACAATTTCATGAATTTGGATATGTCTTGCTCCTACATACACAAAATTCTATTTACATGCTGTGCTCATCCAATTCAAATTTTCTAAATATATCTATCTTCTGGCCTATCAATGGTTTCTCATAAAGAATAGAAGGACCAAAAGGACAGTGTGCAAACTCTTAAACTCCAAATGACATCTTAATCTATGACAGACTCTGCCTCCAAGGTAAGTTCTGAAAAACCTATTCTATTTTTCCACATAGTTTTAATAAACTGCATCTATCTGGCCTGGTTATAAGATGTCAACATCAGAATGTTTCTATCCTAGTTGTGTTTATCTAACAATGATGGGAAAAACTAAAAGTAAAAAATAATAAGTTAGCAATGAGATAGATGAGGTTTCACATTATTCAGTCTTTGCTAAACCAATATATATTACCTTCATGCTTCTTAGCAAGTTTTTTTTCCTGTTTGACCTACTTCATAAAGCTTTACATAAAACAAAATTGATATAATTCTAGGTATAAATAAATGTGTCCATATAACGTGTTTCTGAATGAAATATAGAAAGAAAAATTTCTTTTTATACCTATGGGTATTAAAAATAGACAAGTTTAGGTAACTAGGTAATCATTGCTATTGTTTATTTGTAATATGGGTAAAACCTTGTGATTTTACAAATTGAGGTGGCATAAGAACTACTGAGAACTACAGAAAAAATTACAATGTCAATATAACATGGATGTCAAGGGAGAACAGTATACAACAGAAAGTTTATATCTGTACAAAATGACCTACTTCATATAAGATAACATTAAATTACTGCAGGGATGAGTGTCAGACAATATAAAATGCCTATTTGTCCCATGCAACCTACTTTTACTTTGAGCTTTTCTGAATGATTTCTTATCACAGAAACTACAGTTCATGGTCACACTAATTTAAACACAGGTACTATACAAAATTATGTGTAATTTTCATTGTGATATTTATTTTAGGTATGGATTTTTTTGTCTTGAGGATTCTTTTTAACATGCATGGTGTTGAGAGAATGATTTCTAAATAGTTTATAATGTTTTAACAATCGTGAATGGTGCAAACCCGTACTTTTTTTCAGCAGTTTAATCACAGAAATTCCAGGTAGGCATTGGTTGTAGATAGTTTAAACCCTTCCTCTTTATTAAGTTCATTCCCATTTATTTCTGTAATTTTGTTACTGTAAGCCATGGGTTTTCACTATAATAATTTTAATCAGCTTACTGATTATTTAAATTATATTTGATGATTGGAGTATATTGATTTCATACCTGTATCACTCTACTTACGGTCTTTTCACTGCCCAGAAATGCCTCAAACTACATCTCTGTAGTTCTAAATTCTGACTACCTATTCCTATTAAAATGTCAGTTTCTCCACAACATCACCTCTGATCTCTCAGCCCAGAAGGAATTTCTCCCTGTCCCTAAAATCATAGCAGTTTAGCTTTGTCACCTGAAACAACACCCAACATTTTCCGTCTTGCACTTTGCCCTAGAATCCTTCTTTGAGGGACGAAGATTTATCCATTTAAACTTCAAGTATTTATTCTATTGGAAAATTCATGGCATTTGCTTAAGAAAATCTCTGGAAAAACAGGTACTTGAAAAATCCATACATTTGTATCCTGACCATGAAAAGCAGTGGAAATAAACGTTATTTTCAACATATGGCTTAAATTAAGCCGTCGATCGTAAAAGCTGGGATTATTTAAACAAATGACTGCTTCGGACATCTGTTACCAACTGATGCCGCACAAGTACTACAAAATCTCCCTCTGTATAATTCCTTAAACATGGAATGGGAGTAAAAGCAGGAGGTGGATGGCAACTTCCCTACATGCAATCAATAGGCTGATTTTAGAGACTCACTTTATACTCTCATTCCTCTCAGACCTACCCAAGTCTCATAACACAAGCAATTAATTATACAACTTCAGGGATCTAAATCTAGTTTCTCCTAACAAAATGGTTAGGGACAATTTTCAGGTACTTCATAAAGACGAGAGGAAGTGGGATAGAAAGAAATTTGAAGAGAAATCAAGAAAGAGAGAAAGAGAGAGAGATTCTAATAGTTTCTGAAAGCGTTATTATTTTCTATTTCCTATTAAACCTACAGTCCACCTTGAAATGATTTGCTTTGCATGGTATAAGTAGGGAATTGCCACTTATTTTTATTTTTATCTAGACCTTTAACTAACCCAGCACCATGTATTAAAATGACCATTCTTTTCCCTCTGCACTGCCATGTCACCTTTGTTATAAATCAAATGATCATATACATGTGATTTCTGAAACAGTTATTCTGCTCCATTGCTCAATTTGTCTATCCTTCTGTTAATACTTTAGTCTTAACTACTATTGTCAAATAATAAATCTTATATCTGGTATATAAATCTTCCAGCTTTGTTCTTGCTCAAGATTGCCTTGGTTATTCATGGCCTTTGATTTTTCCATGAAAACATTAGAAATAACTTGCCAATTTTCCCCAGATAAACCCTGCTAGAATTGTGATTGCAGTAAACTGGAGAAAACTGACTTCTTAAAAACATTTAATCTTCAATTCCATTTATATGACATATTATTTCATAATCAAATTCAACTAAATTATTATTTAGACATAGGTTGTGGTCAATACTTCCTCCCAACCTCCTTGTTTGCCTATTACTGTAAAAGTTGATAGATACAAATATTCAATTTTCTAATGTCCTTTATGGCCAGGAACATCTTGTGACATGGTGCTGACTTACGGGACACAAAAGGAAAACTAAAAAGCCTTTTACATGCTTAATAAAAAGGAAGAAATGTGACTAGCACTATATTTTCCTTTTGGTTATGTCTTAAATGCCTGAGGGATTAATTCAACCATCCAAAGAAATTACCAGCCCAGACACTAATGAACCAAGCTAAGGCCAATTGCGGAATACCTTCAAGTTATTACTACATTAAGAAAAAAACTTTATTTATCTATATTTAAGTTAAGGTTAGCTAGGGAGAATCTATTGCCAACTAATACTAACATATTGGAGGGGAAAAAGAAAAGTACCAGATTAGAAAACTATGCCTTTTTTCTAGTCTCTCATAACTAAAACTTCTAATAAAAAGATACAGAGCTTTCATTCTACTATAAATTATAAGTAAGTGCTAAAGAACTACTCTAAATGATAATATTATTTTCTAGGTTATCTATAAAATCTGCATACATTAAAAATTATTAAAACATTGATTCTAACTGCAATGTCTTGTTTGACTCCAAAAAAGGAACTGTAATATTTCTTTCTTCTGACTAAATATTTTATGAGTTACTCCCAATATCTCTGATTTTTAAGACGAATAAAACAAAAACTCTTATGGATGGTAAACAGTGTTCTTACTTTAAATATTTATTCATTTACAATGAATTAGTGATTTACCAACTATTACTGAGTGCTTCTGCTTTCAATTATTTTTCAATATTAATATTTTGAAACATTTCAATATATATTTTATTTACTTACATTTTATAACTGCATGCAAATAACAAGGTATTCTAAAAATTATTCCAAATAGCATGTGCTAAATAAAAGCAAAATGCATCCAGGGACTAATATGTATTTCATAGATATGAATTTATATTTATTTGAAAAGTTGCAACAGAATCGCCTCTCAAAGACATGGAATTATTTTCCCAGAATTCTTGGATCCATAAAGACTTATATTTAAAGTTTTTCTCTAAATACTACATTTATGCTTATTTGGAACAATCGCTCTGTGTCAATTTGAGTCACTAAAAGATCTCTGCTTATGGTAATTTGGAAGGCATTTTGCCAGGGTAGTACTAATAAAAAATGGAACTAATGAAACCAAACTATACTCCATAGCCCCCAAGGTATGACTTTATACCTACCTGGGCAGAAATACCTATGGTAGGTTTCAAAACAATTCTATAAAGAGACTATATTCTTTAGGCACAAGTTTTTTTCACAATTGGAATCTAAAATAAAATAACAAAAGGAGATGACTAATTGTTCATGGTAATTTGTACTGTATTTATTACTAGCTAGAGAACATACATTCATAATATAATCATCCCTATACATTTTCAGAGAAAAATGCATATTCCTAAGGTGCCATGAAAATTGACCCATAGTTCTACTTATTTGATAGAATGTGTGTCTAGCCCACAACTTGATTTATCTGATCTTTTCAATACTATGAATGCAGTCCAGATAATGCTACTTTTATTTTTGTTAACTTTTAAGTTCAGGGATGCATGTGCAGGCGTGATACATAAGTAAACTTGTGCCATGTGGGTTTGTTGCTCAGATTATTTAATCAGATATTAGGCCTAATACCCATTAGGTATTTTTCTGATCCTTTCCCTCCTCCCACTCTCCACCTTCCGGAAGGTCCCAGTGTGTGTTGTTTCCCTCTAGGTGTGTGTGTTCTCATCATTTAGCTACCACTTTTAAGTGAGAACATGTGGTATTTGGTTTTCTGTTCCTGCATTAGTTTGCATTAGTAACCAATATAGCATGGTACTGATATAAGAACAGACACATAAACCTATGGAACAGAATAGAGAACCCAAAAATAGGACCACACATCCACAACTATCTGATCTTCCACAAACCTGACAAAAACAATGGGGAAACAATTCTCTATTCAATAAATGGTGCTGGGATAACTAGCTAGCCGTATGCTGAAAATTGAAACTGGACCCCTTCTTTTTACAAAAATTAACTCGAGATAGATGAAAGACAGATAATACTACTTTTATATTGTCTGTTATCCCACTACAAATTCAAAACTCATTTTGAAAAGTTCAAAGAATTTTCTCATAAGTGAATTAATTGCTAAAATCTATAACAACATGCAACACCCAGGTCCGCTGGATTGCAGAAAATAATGAATCATTCTTTCTCTTCCTCATACCAATTGCTCCTCTCCACTAATACTCGTCTTTTTCTTCTTTATTTTTAGAGCTTAGACTGTATTCCTTAAAGTTAATTGAGCTTTTGATTCAACATTAAATTTTCTGACTTATTGAAGTTTTAAATTCAAATTATTATAGGACTATGTAGGTAATGGAATGCAAATTTTAAAAATAGGTCAGGTGTGATAAAATAGAGAACACATGTCCTATCTAAAGAGGGCAATATCTAGTGAGTTATTCTTTTGAGAATTGGGGCGCAGTTTTGCCAGAACTTAATTTTCAAGAGAAGTCATAATTACTTCAATAACTGGTGGGTTTTGCAGTGAAATAGTCTAATTGTAAATCCTGGTGACTAATTCAAACTTCGTAAGAAACAAACAACTGCAGTACGCAGGATGATACTTAGATTAAATGATATATATTTGTGTGCTGTAGTCAGTCTTAAGTTTTTTACTTCTATGCATTATGGATATAATCAGTGGAATGTGTACAATTACATCATTCTTTGTTCTTCCCACATATTAAAGTATTTGTTTTTCTGGGGAAGCAGAAAAATTCTGCAGTTGCTCCTTGTCAACAATGAAACTAAATCCTGTATAATTTTAATGCATAGCATTTATTCTCAGCCGGGCACAATTTTGCCCCCTAGGGGACATTTGGCAATGTTTCCTGACATTTTTGGTCGTCATAATGAGAGAAAGAAGGTCAGGGCACTATTAGCATCTAGTGAGTAGAAACTAGGAACACTGTTAATCATTCTACAATGCACAAGACAGCCCACAATAAAGACTTATCCAGCACTGAATATCAATAGCACTAAGGTTGAGAAATCATAGTTTATAAGACTCCCTGATCCTCAATATTTCCTAAAATTCCTATGGAAGCATAAGAAATGTATGTATGAGAAATGGAATTGAGATAATTAGATTAAAAGGTGTGAAGTGACTTTAAGAAACGTTTCAGGTTCCTGGATACATAACCAAAATGTATAGATCCAGGAGTCTTGCTCCACTTAAATTCAGGAATAATTTAATGGGTCAGATCTCTTACTTGAAAAGTTTCTTGCATTTTCTAGTTCATAATCACTGTGAATTATTTCCTTGTGCTTTCTATAGAAATGTCTATTTCCTATTTCAGGGACAGTGGGTACAGCTGTAATGTTTTTAAGGTTTAAGAGATCACTAGAATTAGTCGGATTTTCTTAATGACTTCTGACAAGCATCAAACTCATTTAGACTGAGGAATTTTGAATTTTAAAAATTTCAGTTCATCTTAATCTATGGCCAAATACACCATCAATTTCACTCAATTTATTCCTTACGTGCAAGATTGGGGAAGCTTAACTTATTTCAAATATCTACTGGTGTCTCTATAGATATTCTTGTAGGTTTTTTTTGTTTGGTTTGGTTTGGTTTGGTTTGGTTTGGTTCTGTGAATAGTATTTAATTAGAGTCACTGATATTTTTACTTTTGCCAGTTTATTTATTTATCCTCCACATAGATGCAGGATTTATGTGATTTCACATTATTTAAATGGTAGCTATAAGCCCAAGAATCCTTGTAGTTCAAAGCTAGCTAAAGATTTCAGGCCTTTCCATCTTTCTAAAATTAAAAGACCTTGAAAGAGAAAAATTTTATATTCTAGCCAAGGATAAAAATTATGAGAATTTTTTTTACTCTTAGCAATATGCAATCTCTAACATTCAGAAAGGTTAGAAATCAAGGGTTTTGTAAAATTATGTTATTAACTTTAAAAAACAATTTTACCATAATATAGAGATATATGGACATGCTATACAGAGTTGTGAATAGTTCCAGAAAACTGTGGTTCCTTGAAACTTCTGAACATATAGAGTGCAGGGATAGTGTAATCACATATCTGTTGCACAAATTCAGGAATACTAGCCCTTCTTTTCCATTTCTTCAAACTCAAGATAATTAATTTAGGACACATAAATTAATGCACTGCTTTATGCCATACAACTTCTGTGGATAATAGCATGGAAGAAAACCATTTTCTCACACAGAATATTCATTAGTGCTCTTTCTTTTGTTTATTCAGGAGACATCACTAATTTATGAAGTTTCAAGTAAAAGGATCAGTTCATATGTGCATATATACAGCTTTATTAATTCTTAAATTATTACGAGTACTTAAATATAGTCACACTGAACACTAAAAAGAATACAATTCATTCTTAATTAGATCAGCTTGGATTATCTCCACTTTAAAAAAATTATTTCATTAAACCACTTTGAAAGTTTGGATGTCCTAGGCATTTTAATTCAGGTCTGCCTCGGTACTGCCTTTGTATCTGAACATTGGGTCTCCACCTTAGGCCCACATCTCCAGAAATGCACGCTTCCAAGTGCCTTCCTCAAAATTTTCTAAGTCCCCCTCCTATGCCTGGGATGGTTTGGGGCCACCAGTCCCATCTGAGTGTAGTCCAGACTGAGCATAGACATAAATCCTAGCACCTGAATTTTTACGTGGGGTATTTTGCGACACTTTATTCAGTACATAGACTCAACTGGATGCTCTGAGAGGCTCTAGGACTCACTCAATCTATGTGGTCTTTCTGGGTATCATGGTTGAGCATCAGGCCTGTAAAGACAGCCTAGCGAAAATATTGCTTCAGCTGTTTGTTGAGGTATTTATTCCATGGGATCTCACAGAATTGAGCTACCATAATGGTGTGGGCACTTTAACTTGGGTGATTCTCACTCACATTGGAGATAGGATGAGTTAAAGGCTCTGGGCTGCTGATGGACCACCATAGAGCCTTGGGCTCAAGTCACGCATGTGACATATGTGGACTCATTCATTAGCTCTTGCCCTTGTTCCAACCATAGTGTCACCTCTAGTCCAGTGGTGCCTGGGGGGTAGCAGATGACTTTTACCATCCATCTGCTTTCTGCTAACACTCAAGGAGATCACTCTAGCCCTTTATTAGCAGACTTTATGCACATGTCAAACACTATCTTCTGCAAAAGGTTTAGAGAATCATGCACATAACATCAGTCTTTCTTCGGTTCTTTCTTTTCCTGATAAATGTAATAGGTTATAAGCTCCTGGGTCAGTCTTAGACTATGCCAGACACACATGGATATTCCTTGAACTAATCGTACTAGTCTTTCTCCCTCCCTGGGTCTCTTGCCTACCCAGCCCACTGGGTGCCGTATGTGGAAGGCAGAGGTCCAGTCCACATTGAAAGATCACCTTCTAGAAACGTAGTGAATGCAATGACTACAGTCAAAAGAATACATGTTTGAAGGTTGCATTGTTCTACCATTATACTAGAAAATTTTGAATAATAAATTTAATGTGAAAATGAATTATTATTCAGATTTGCCTGCATACTCTGGGTAAGACTGACAATTGTGGTCATTATGAATTGAACACAGCAACAATCTTTGAGGAAATCATTGGAAGCCAGTGTCTATGGGCAGTACAATAGATAATAGAGCATCATTATTACTGAGTAATCAGCATTACATGAATAGAAATAACAAACTAACTACAGAAGCAAAAAGACCTATATTATTTCAATACAAGTACACTTCAAAGAGCCATAGCATTGTGAGATAGAAAAGCATTGTTAACGATCTTATCATGGGATGGTAACAGAAAATAAATTGGGCATGAATAGTACTTTTGAAAATAAAAACCAAAAAAGATTATTTCTGGACCTGAATAGAAAGAGATGGTGCCTGCACACTTTGAAAAAATGTCTTGTTCACTGGTTGAAAAATAAAGAAATATCTAAATATTTCTCCACCCATAATCATAAATTATCATCAGAAAATCACTATACTTCACAAAAGTCTATGAATTATGCAACAGATTTTTACTCAGATTGCTTATATAATCTGGGGTCCATTACACTCTGGGAGATGGATCCTGGACTAGTCATCTCTCTCATTGGCTATTGCTATACATTTTAAAATACTTTATCAAGAGAAAAGAAAAAGTAAGGTCATAAGGCAGAGAATATGTAGTATAAAGAGATAAAGAGAAGTTAAATATATAAAAATGAAACAATTGTTAAAGAGAAACGTTTCAAATTCAGAATCCATCTTTGATGTGGTTTATTAAGAAAATATTGAAATTTACTTAACTCACTTTTAAAAAACTTTTTCTCTGTGTTTGTATTGTGTGTTTGAATGTTTGTGCATCTGTGTTCTTTCTTTTACTAACAAGCAGAAGATCTTGAAAAGAACATTCTCTGGCCATGAAAGTGTAACTGGTGCCAGACTAGTCCTCCGGCAAAAAACAACTATAAAACTATGAAATATATAAGGCAATTCTTTTCAGAGGACAGCATACAGGGAACAGGAGCACAGATAGGAAAATACATAAGTAAGCCTTACAATCACACTGGCTTTCTTCCTGGAAACACTTTCTAGACCACAGTGCAGAGAGGTGAAAATCCAAACAGAGCACAAGGATTCTTCTTAGCTGGGGAAACAAGGACTACAGTTCTGAGCCATTAAGTTGGTTAGAGTCTGCAGAATAGAAAAAAAGGAGATGCGGAAATTTTGCACAGGGTTCTCTCACTATTTAACCATATACTAAGTTGTACATGCCCTGCATGAAATTTTATGAGACCTAGCAACAGATATTTGTGACAAATTATGATCTGACATTCCAGCCCACACTTGGCCTCAAATAATATGTTACATTTTTAACTGATTCTTATTGCTTACCTAGTAGCCATTCTTTCTCCTACACTCTGCCACCCATAAGCTACTCTATATGTGTCATTATCCCTGGAGGGATCATTTTCACTTTTATTTCATGTTACTTGATTGCCCTGCTACTTCAGCTCTTTGATAGGCTCAAAGAGTTAAGATTTTATGGTTTACTTAGCTACTTATAGTTGTTAGAATGGACAGGGCACACTTTCAATTTTTCCACATGCCAGGCAGAAGCAGAAATCTTTCAATTGATTTTCAATAGAGGTCCCAAAGTAATTAAATTAGGAAAGTCTTTTCAGCAAACGGTTCTGAGATAGTTGGATATTCATGTGGAAAAAAGGTGAGACTCAACCACTATTTTATATCATATATAAAAATTATCTTGAGATGGATCATAAACCTAAATTTTAAAGCTAAAGCCCTAAAGCTTCTTGAGGAAAACACAGAAGAATATCTTTATGGCTTACCATTAAATGTTGATTTCTTAGACTGGACACAGAAAGCAAAGGCATAAATTTTTTAAAATGCTAAATTGTACTTCATTAAAATTAAAAATGTATGTTCATTGAAAAAGACACAATGAAGACAATAGATAGGCAAACCACAGACTGGGAAAAAATATGTGAAAAACATCTAACTGACAAACGCTTACAGTCACTTTAGATAGATAGATGATAGGTAGATAGATAGATAGGTAGATAGATAGATAGATAGATAGATAGATACTACCACTTGGCAATAAAAAAGCAATATACTCCATAAAAAAAAAAAAAAAAAAAAAAAAAAAAACAGGAAAAAGGCTTGAACAGACACTTAAGGAAGAAATACAATTGCCAAAAAGCACATGAAAAGGTTAAAATTACAATAAAACATTAATAAATAATGTCCAACAGCCCTAAAATTAAAATAACATAACAACAAACATTGGAAAAGATATAGAGCTATTAGAACCCATAAATTCCTGGAAGGAGTGTAAACTACCTTGGGAAAGGACTGTCAATTCCTTAGGAAGTTAAACGTTAGGTCTATACTATTACCCAGCACTTCCAGTCCTAGGTATTTCCCGAGCAAAATAAAAACTTCAACCTACTGAAAATCAGCAGAATGTTCATAGCAGCTTTTTCATAATTGCTAAATGAAGCAACTCAAATATTCACTACCATGAGTGCCTACAAATGTCCTTTAATGCTAAAGAATTCTTTATTACTACAAGGGAATTCCACTAGCCAAAGCTGTCTACCCTCAAATTTTGACTGAGATGTTTAGATATTCTCCCATTTTTTCTTAATAACTAGAACATTGGCTACCTTAGACACTCAGTGTAAGCTATCTTCCATATAAGATCAAGGAGACAGCATCACAGTAACATAAACCATCCTCCTAATGACTTCTGCTGAGCTATGTATGAGAATAATGAGAGTGGAGAGTAAGCAAAGGCTAGATCACCAATGGCTTTGTGTTCTGTGCTAAGCCGTTTGGATGTCATAACGGGGGCAACAGAGAGCCATTAAAGGGTTGTAAGCACATCATATCAGGTTCAGATTGACATTTCACAAAATTACTTTCACAAACTGAAATACTGCAAATTAATGGCAGGAAAAGAAACTAGGGATATGTTGCTACAACCTAGGAGTAAGAAAGAAAAAAAAAAAGTAAAAGCACTATGGCTAATGACTGTATCTGAGAGATATTGAGGAGGCAGAATCAAAAAGATTTGTCATTGTTTAATATGGTGGTGAGGAGGAGGAAAAAACAAAGTATATATTTTGTGAGACGGGAAATACACAAAGTTATAAGAGTAGATTCAAAATGATGAGCTCCGTTATTAATTTACTGAGTTTTTGTTCTCCACATAATGGCCAAGTGGAAGTGATCACTAAAGATCTGAGGCTTCAGGAGATAGAAGCTGGAGACACTGCTTAGGAAGCCATGAGCATTTAAAGCTGTCTTTCTTTTGCTGTGAAATACTGAGCAAGTAACTGCCTAGAATGAAATGTTTTGAACCCATAGGAAATTCATTATTAAACCTCAGGTATTTAAGTCTATTATCCAAATTAATAGACTAAAAAAGCATTAGTAATAAGTTATATAAAACATATGAACCACTAGAAACTGTAAACATCCGTTCTAATATCTTTAAAATATCTCTACATATTCTTTCATAACATTCTTCTCTTAATTCAACCAAATGTTGTTTTCTAAATGTTAATAGTGCTGGTTTTTGCATGAGAAAAATGTCTGTAGACCAATTTTCAAAGAGTTGATCCTCGAATTCTACAAGCTGTATCACTTTATTTATTTATTTATTTATTTATTTATTTATTTATTTAGACGAAGTTTTGCTCTTATTGCCCAGGCTAGAGTGCAGTGGCGCAATTTCCGCTCACTGCAACCTCCGCCTTCTGGTTTCAAGCGATTTTCCTACCTCAGCCTCCCAAGTCACTGAGATTACAGGAGGCCGCTACCACGCCCAACTAATTTTTTTGTATTTTTAGAAAAGGCGGAGTTTCACCATGTTGGTCAGGCTGGTCTCGAACTGCTGACCTCGTGATCCACCCACCTCGGCCTCCCAAAGTTCTGGGATTACTTTTTTTACACTCTGTGTTAACAGTATAGGACATACGTAGTTTTCGCCAAGTGGAAGATCTCTTCAAAAATTACCAGTAGGCCATGTAGACCTGTCTAAGAACGCAGAGGAAGGATAATGTAATCCTGACACATTTGAGATTCTTGGTGGTGTTTACCAGCTAAAATAGTACAGATCCCTAAAATATGAGTACCCCAAGAGTTCAGCAAAGACTTTCTGACAAAAATAGCAATAAAAATTAAGACATAGGCCAGGCGCGGTGGCTCACGCCCCTAATCCCAGCACTTTGGGAGGCCGAGACAGGTGGATCACCTGGGGTCAGGAGTTGGAGACCAGCCTGACCAGCATGGTGAAACCCCTTCTCTACTAAATACAACAAAATTAGCCAGGCATGGTGGCGCATGCTTGTAATCCCAGTTTCTTGGGAGGCTGAGGCAGGAGAATTGCTTGAACCCGGGAGGCAGAGGTCGCCGTGAGTGGAGATTGCACCACTGCACTCCAGCCTGGGCAACAAGAGCAAAACTCTGTCTCAAAAAAAAAAAAAAAATTTAAGATATAAATTGAGAGAAAAAAACAATTAACCCACCATGCCACTGAAGAATACCCTGGAAGAATGTGTGTGTGTGTCTGTGTGTGTATCTTTGTGTGTGTGTGTCTGTGTGTCTGTGTGTGTGTGTCTGTGTGTGTCTCTCTCTGTGTGTCTGTGTGTTTTTGTGTCTGTGTGTGTGTGTCTGTGTGTCTGTGTGTGTGTGTCTGTGTGTGTGTGTCTGTGTGTGTCTGTGTGTGTGTGTGTGTGTCTGTGTGTGTGTGTTCAGGCACATAAACAACATTAGCAACTTGGAAGAATTGAAAAAAATCAACCAGCATTTCAGAATTGTTCTCAACCACTTACCAGGAGATCAAAGTAGAACCTTCTAAAGAAGTAGATTGTTCTTTTTTCTCTTGTGTTGGACATATAGGTAAACCTTAAACCCATATTTTCTGGGCTTGGTTTCTAGTAAAAATAAATTAATAAATAAATACATACATAAATAATTTGTTGTTTTCTGAAACTTTGGCTTGCATGACCCATCCATTCTTTCCCTGTTCAGAAGTCACTTTTATACTATCTAAAATAATGATAACCATTCTGCCAACAGTAATCATGAAAATATAAACTTAATGTGGATAAAATTGTGCTCTTTAAAAATATATTCTCTGACATCACATTTTAAAATACACTTTTCATTTAGGAATTTGGACTATTGGTGCTGGAAAAAAAAATCATGACTGGTAGCAGTCTGAATATATTATAAATTTACTTACAGCATACTACAAAGATATTTTAAAAAATGATGTGCCCAACAGCAGTAACTAAAAGGTTAGTTGAATTTCCTGGAGTAGAAAGGAATTCTGAACAAATCCTACTACTCTAAAAAGATTGAAAATTGTGGTCTTCGTGAATTATTTAAAGAAAATAAAATTTACCTTCATTAAATATATCTAAGCATTATCCAAGAAATCACTGTTCTAAGAGGTGCAATCTGAAATTTCCTCATTGACATTTAAACAATGCCTTTCCACATAACTACAGTTGAGAAAATAATAGATTACACCATATGTTCTTATCTGGTTCATGCCCCCGAAGGCCTAGAGAATGGGCATGGTTTTTATAAATCTAAACAAATTAAATAAATGTTTGCACTTGTAACTCTGTTACCTTTTAGCAAAAAAATAAATTAGTGTCAGGGGAGCCACAAAGTTAAGAGACTCTGTAAACAAAAGAACAGAAGGCTGTCTACGTCTTCACACCAAATTAACAGAACACAAGACATGTTACCACAGATTATTCACAGGTTAGAAAAATAGACAGTTAAATTACTGCAGTTTATCTAGATACACTGCATATAAAAACATTTCTAAATTTCATTTCTTATTTTAATCATTAATGGGAAAATGTGACAAAAACTTCAAGTTTCTCAAAAAAATTGAATATATTTTGAACAGCAAGATTAAAGAATCTTGAATATTCTTCTCTAAACGTATTTCAGCTTCTGCTTGTGATAAAGATCCAAATACACGTTTCTTCTTCCTGTATCATCTCACTACACACCAGCATGTATGTCTGAACCTCAGTCTTGTGTCCCACACTCTTGGAAATCACAATTACATTCCTCCTAAGGTCCATCACTTTTTAAAAAATTTTGCTGCAAATAAAATTAGTCAAGTTTCTAATTCACATACTATAAGAAATCAATACAAATTAATAGGCATATAAATTTTTCTTCCTATTTGTTGAATTTGTTGTCTTTTATCTACAATCAAGATTTTCTCTGATGAATCTATGTACTAAGTAGATTTAATTCTTAGGACAGTTATCATCTCCAAATTGGAATCAATATTGTAATGACTCAATTATATTTCTTTCTTACTTGACTCTCACACAGTCATGTGATGTGATTTATTTTGGGCCACTCAGTGCAAGTTATTTAGGGAAGTCTCACTCCCCCAAAACCCCCTTCTCTCTTTTACTGATCATGGCCCTTGAAGGGCGTTTATTTCCAGCACTAGCGGCAGCGTGTGCACTTATCTCTCTTAATACTCACAATTTTTACCTGAATTACTTCATAGCCCAGAGAAAACATCTCAGAAAAGAAACAAAAATTTCCATTGTAAAGATAATTAATAAATTGTCTGGGGAGGTTTCAAATGCTGTATGAATTCATTTAAATCACCCCAAAATAAAAAGTCATACTCAACAAGAAAAGGCTCAAATCCATATCAACAAAAGCAAATCAAAGATACACGACATTCCCAATCAGGACATTTTAAGCTACACTAGTCATTAAAGTTTCAGTCATTCAACTTATTCAGTAAATTTCTAAAGCTGATATTATGCCACACCTGAGGGCTAGTTGATTTCACACATTATCTATAGCTCTCATTTCTCTCCTTTCACTGGCAAAGTATAGTACATATCAATGTGCTTCCTGAAAGGAAGGAAAGCCTCTTTTGTCTAATCCTGAAATAGAGGCAGCTGAAGAGGAGGAAGAAAGAACAAGAAGCCATACTCTCTTATCTCTTCGTAAGTTCATAAAGTGTTTTTTCTTTCTCTCTCTTTTTCTCTCTTTCCCCCTTCCTGACCTCCCTCTCCTTTTTGTTTTTAAAGAATCACAATCTTCAGGCCAGAAGTGTATGTGTAAGAATTAGAACTCAGTCTTTTCAGATCTCCCCAATGGACAGGTACCAGTATCTGTGCCCTCCCCCTTCTTCTATCAGAACTTCCCGACAGTTGTACCACAGTGCACCTGTGCTGGAAATGGCTTACAGGTGTAATAAAATTTTTAAATTTTTAAAATTTTAAATTATTATAGATACATAATAGTTGTGTGTATTTATGTGGTAAATGTAATATCTTAATAAAAGCATACAATGTGCAAGTGTAATAAGGTTTTGATCTTCTCATTCTTTGGAGTGGCTGGCTAGGGCTTGTTGTAGAATGCCCTTAGCTGGTTGCCTTTGCAAATATTTTAAATTTTTAGAAATGCCATGGTTTGTAAAAAGTTTGGAAGTACACATACCCAATTTTCTACATCTTCCTGGGCCAGTAGAATCTTTGTCTAGTATAGAGAGGAAAGGGGATTAGGAAACAAATTGACACTGACTGATCTCATGTTCTTCAAAATCACCTTTTAATGATGTAAACTTCAGTCTGTGTCCTCCAGGAAGTAATTCTAAGGATGAAAATTAACTTTTTTTTCTGCCTTTATGAGGTGATGATTTTCACTAAGTGGGAAAGACTTTAAAGACTTCAAAGGAATTGCCAGGAACCAAATACAGTTTGATTAGTACATGACAATAATATCTTCTATCTTTATGCAGTATCTTCATCAAGAATCAATAATAATTGCAAGCTATTTTCAAATAGCTTCAGAAAAAAAAACGCGGGGAGGGGAAATGGATTTATGCAACAGACATCGCCAATGGCAAATGGTATAATGAGCCTTTTGTGGGGCTAGAACCAAGGTTACTCTCTCTGTCTCTTTTGTAACACTTGATCTTCTTTCTAGATTTTAGGTTTATTCTTCCTTCAGTCTTCTCTTGTGCGCAAGATATTTTCCTAGTTAATTTGCTCTTACATACTTGGAGAAGACAATGTTATACCTCATCTCTCTAGAAACCTCCAACACCTTCTCATATCTTACTCTCAACTGATAAACTTACCTCATCTTACACTAAAAAATAAAAGCAATCAGAAAAGCGTATGTTCCTCTACCATCATACTGACCAACTGTCCTCCAACTGTCCTGTGTCTGTCCCCATATGTACTGACTCCATTCTTGTTAGTGTGGATGAATTGGTCCCTGTCTATAGCCAACCCCTTCATCTCAAGGATATCCTCTCAAGGATATCAGTCTAACAATTATTCCCTCTCTCTTGTGTCATCATTTTCCTATACTCTTCAAAATTATTCCCATAGTTGTACATATATTCAAGTTAAAATGTCTTAAAATATTCCATCTTAAAAATTATTTAGACCAACAATCGCCTTATGGCTTATAACCTCTCTCCATCTCCTTTCAAAAAAACTCTTTGTACCAATTGTCTATACCCACTGTCTTTACTTCCTTTCTTCTTATTCTCTCTTGAACTTACCTCAAACATCCTTTTGTCTCCACTAATCCAGTAAAACTGCCTTGATAAATCACTCTGCTGAACTCTAGACACGTATCCTGGTATCTACTTAATATATTCGTTTACATGTCTAATAGGAATCCTAAATTTAGCATGCCCAAAACCAAACTCTTGATTCTGTTGCCCACTTCAACCTCCTGCTAACTTGTTTTTCCCCAAGTGTTCTCATTACCATAAATGATATCATATTCACTTAGCAGATTTACCCAGTAAATCTATTTAGCTAATACCTCACATCTAAACCATCAGTTCCTCTCAGCTCTACTTTCACAATATATCTTGAATGTAGGCATTAGCACATCAACCACTGTATTATTCCATACTCATATTGCTATAGACATACCTGGAACTGGGTAATTTATGGAGTAAAGAGGTTTAATTGTCTCACAGTTCTGTAGGCTATACAGACTTCTGATCTAGGCAGCCTCAGGAAACTTACAATCGTGACAGAAGGCAAAAGAAAAGCAGGCACCATCTTCACATGTCAGAAAAGGAGAGAGAGCGTGAGAACAAAGAGGGAGGTGCTACACAGTTTTAAACAACCAGATCTCATGATAATTCACTCAATATAACAATGAAAGCAAAAGGGAAGTCCACACCATGATCTAATCTCCTACCACGAGGTCCCCCTTCAACAATGAGAATCACAATTTGACATGAGATTTGTGTGGGGACACAGAGCCAAACCATATTAATCTGGGCCTGGTCCTTCTCAGATCTCATGTCCTTTTCACACTTCAAAACACAATCATGGCTTCCCAACAAGCCCCCAAATTCTTTACTTATTCCAGCATTAACTCAACAGTCCAAGTCCAAAGTCTCATCTAAGACGAGGCAAGTCTCTTCTGCCTATGAATCTGTAAAATAGTTTTTAAAAGTTAATTAATTCTAAGATACAATGGGGGTACAGTCATTGAATAAATGCTCCCATTACGAAAAAGAAAAATTGGCCAAAGCCAAGGGACCACAGACTCCATGCAAGACTGAAACCCA
Organism: Mandrillus leucophaeus; assembly: GCF_000951045.1. Classification (NCBI taxonomy): domain Eukaryota; kingdom Metazoa; phylum Chordata; class Mammalia; order Primates; family Cercopithecidae; genus Mandrillus; species Mandrillus leucophaeus. The sequence continues at coordinate 10,196,977 of NW_012105364.1, forward strand.
GCAGGGCAGTCTTTAAGTCTTAAGGCTCTGAAATAATCTCCTTTGATTCCATGCCTCACATCCAGGTCACACTGATACAAAAGGTGGCCTCCAAAAGACTTGGGCAACTCCACCCCTGTGGCTTATAAATGGAAACAGAAACAAAATAAGGTGCTAACACTGGTAAAGAGTAAGATAATGGCTTAGATTTAGGTGATAGTGGTTGATATGGTTTGGCTCTATGTCCCCACCCAAATCTCATGTCAAATTATAATCTCCAATGTTGAAAAAGGGGCCTGGTGGGAGGAAATTGGATCATGGGGCAGACTTCCCCCATGGTTCTACAAGCTGTACAGGCTTCTGCTTCTGGGAAGGCCTCAGGAAACTTACACTCTTGGCAGAAGGAGAAGCTGAAGCAGGTACCATCTTCATATGGTAGAACATGAGAGAGTGAGAGAGCAAAGGGGGAGGTGCCACACACTTTTAAACAAACTGATCTCATGAGAACTAACTCACTATCATGAAACAGCAAGGGGGAAGTCTGCCCCATGATCCAATTCCCTCCCTCCAGTCCCCTTTTCAACATTGGATGTTAAAATTTGACATGAGATTTGGGTGGGGACACAGAGCCAAACCGTATCAACCACTTGCCATCTAAATCTAAGCGATTATCTTATTCTTCACCAGCATTAGCACCTCAATTCGTTTCTGTTTCCATTTATTTAGCAACAAGAACCACCTTTTCACAACATAAGTCATACCTCTTTTTAAAACTTTCAAATGTTTAATAGTGCTCTTAGAATAATTTCTGAAGTCCTTACTTTGGCACTCCAATCCCGCTCCTGAATATGTCTCTAGTCTCATCTCCTATCATAATCTATCTCACTCACTTCACTCCACCAGGTCTTTGTTCTTTCAAGTGTTTGTGCTTGATGTTTTTCTGCCTACATCATTATCCTTCCAAATCTCCATATGATTTGCTCCTCACTTCATTCAAGTCTCTGATCAAATGTTACTAGCTCAGAGTCAGTCCCCAACTGCCCTACTGAAAAATCTATCATCTTACCCTGCTTTATTTTTCTTCATAACACTAGTTTCTTCTTAACATGATTTATTGAATTATTTCTTATAATCTATACATTCTTATAGGTACAAGCATAAAGGCACATTTTATTGACTGCAGTATTCTTAGCACCTGAGAGATTATAAGTGATTAATCATCACTTGACCATAACAAATTCACAGAAAATAGTCAATCTAATAGTCACCCAGTTCAAGTGCTGAACACAGCCTCATGAAGCCTCTGTGTCCCAATTACATATTTTCCAGACAGGGAAGTAATTGGCCATATTTTCCCAGGCTCTCTCAGGTATGCATTCCATCAGTCATCGTGGAAAGGGTTGAAATACAGGTTCTGCTGTGTACTCAGCTAAGGCTAAAGGAGCATAATTTCAGAAAAAGGGATGTGAGTAGGAAAGAAAAATAAATAGCTTGTCTTCGCTTCCATTTGTTCAACAACTATTTATTGAAAACTGACAGTGTGCCAAGAACTCTGGAAAGGGGGATACTACAGGAACCTGGCAAACAAGAACCCTTCTCTTATAAATCTGTCATTTAGTGAAAGGAGCTTCAAGTATATATGGCACTCTAACGTATGATCCATGGATAAAAGAATCAAGATAGAGAAAATAAAATTGAGTTATTTTGTCATGCTGCATGCTGCACATATTCAAAAGTATTAATTATAATAGGAATACTTAAAGAATTCCTCATAGACACCCCTTTTTCATAAAGATTGAGTAATTTTCACACTGGCCTTGATTATAATTTCACATACGCATTTATATTGAGAATTTTTGTTTCATATATGTTGCATACTCATAATTTATAAATTTGAATATTAATTACAAAGAGAATATAGCTCTTCCAGTGTGTAGTATATATATGCATTTGATTTCTTCTGCTAACCACAACATAAACTCTTTTACATCAACTCACTGATCTTCAGCGTGTTGCTCAGCCTCTCCCAATCTCATTTTCTTTGTCTATAAAGCAAATATGTTGGACTACATGTTCAGCAAGACTTTTTATGAGCTTTATAGATTTTCAATTCAATAAGAAAATTGATTGAGACAGGTCATTCTACTCCACAGAATGTGCAAATATGGTCTACTATTCTTGTTTTATGAGAATGTCCCATTGACTCCAAAGGATCTGAATGGTTAAGACTATGCTATTTAGAGAGCAAATAATTGAACACAGCAAGATAGATAACCACAGGGAAGGTGTTTTCTAGACAGTTCAAACTTAACCAACTAAATAAAATCTGAGGCATTCTAGAAATTAAAGGTGTCAAATCCTTTTAATCTGCATGCATAAACTCATGTTCCCTGGGATATATTGTCCTCTCAGATGTGGTGTTTTTATTTTGTTTGGGGCAACACAGTTTGTTGACCTTAGATTCAACATAGAAATGCATTAGCACTTTCTAGTTTACTGTCACCCAGTACTCCCCATTATTTGATACCAGTGGTTCTCAAACTTAAGCATGAATCAGAATCACCAGTGGGGATTGTTAAAACATATTACTGGGCCCCTCCCCAAGTGTTTGACCTGCTTGGTGTTCAGTGGGGCCTGAAAATGTGCATTTTTATAAGTTCCCTGGTGATTGATGTTGATGCTGCTGGTCCCAGGACTACATTTTGAGAACCATTGTCCTACATGACTTCTGCATCTACATTATTTCTCAAACCCCTAGACATATCTAAATTTATGATCCATTGTGGGGTGTATGCCAAAATAATTTACTATAATCCTAAAACATGGTTAACCTGTAATGAGAAGACAATGAAAATGAACAGAACTGAGCTTGGCAATCCACACCTGGCCTGGCTATGATTAACACACATGGTGTTTTTAAGATTGGTTGAACAGATTTTATGTGACTGTCATGTTAGAACCACATGACCAGACCATACACCCACAGTCCAGTATGAGGTTTCCCCTGAAGGGAACAGATATTCCCAGAGTCAAATACCTTGGAAAAAATCAGATTGATGTATTCCAGAAGCAAGCTTTAGGCAGCACTAAGTAGAAAGTCTTTTTCTATTCAATAGTAGGAGTTTGATTTGGCCAGGATTCTTGGGCAAGGAGGTAACCAACATTTTAAATGTAATAAAGAGAAAACCTCCTAACCCTAGCCACAAGGAGGGAGCAGAACTTACAAGAGAACCTGAGAAAAACATTCTATATATTGTTCTTCCTTTCCATTATATCCCAACCTTTATCACTGATTCCTTAGGAATGACAGCCTGGTTTCAGTTAGAATCCAGGGAAAAATGGTAGATTTTGGATCCAATATTGGGATAAAAGCCAGTGGGAGTTCCTGTGAAAGACTGCTGGGTTCAGGGAGACAGCTGTCTAATAGGATATAAACAGCAGGGCCAAGAAAGCATGAATACATGAGCAACCCAGAGAGGAAGACTGTGAGGGACCTATTTCCAAGCCAAAAACAGTAACGGTACAAGAAACAGCGGGGAATATTTTTGGTGTAGTAGATGATAATTTGTGTCACCATGTTTTAGGTTACATAAGACTTATGAAATGGGAAATCGAAAATATTCTTATTAATCTGATTATGATGTCAGATTTTGTCTTTTTTCTAAGCATTATTATATTGCCCTTGATAAGTGCAGAAACATAAATTTGTGCATACGTACCTGTATATATTTTATAAAGTATTTAATATTATACATGATCATATAATACTTTGTAGATGTAAAAATATATTTATGTATATGTATGTATATGTAGCCTATATCATTTTATTCTCTCAACTCCCCTATAAGGCAATACCTCCATATTACAGATAAAGATTTAAAATATTTAAAAGAATTACATAATTTTACCAATGTCCTAGGATTAGAACTGAGGCAGCCATGAACTTCATGCTATTATCTGTAAAGTGATTTTACTACTCAGTAAGACATAAAATATTGATTAGGGTAAAAATAATTATGTTTATCACTTCTATCTTCAGACCCAGAAGATAAAAGTTATATTGTATGTAGTATAAATATAGTATCTGGTAGTGATATTTATGTAGTATCAATAATCTGTCATGTTATTTCCTACGGAGAAGGAATATATGTAATAATAGTGAGAAATAACATGGCAGGTTATTGATACTCCATATAATATCACTACCAGAAAATGTAGTGATATGTAGATAGATACACACACGCACACATCCCAGATGGAAACATCTGCCTGTCCACTAGAGTATTTCCAGAGTGGAAGCATTTGTGGTTTTTTTCTTTCTTTTCCTTATCTTTCTTATCTTGCATAAAGAATCACTACTGATTATCTTTTTCCAGAAACTACCTGCTTTTCAAGATTAAAATGCCTTAGTTTCTGACTTGGACCCTGTGGACACTTGGACTGTGATAGAGAGCATTCCAGGTCTGGCATGAGGGAATAATCACTATCAAGTTCTACTATTTGTTTGGAGCATAATATTCCAAAAGAGAAAAAAAGCATTTAACAGATAAAGAAAGCTAATTTGTCAGAAAATCAACGACTGTGGCCATAAGACTTTTCTAACCTTTTTTCTTTATTCTTTATGCTCTCTATGTAAAAACTTGTTTATGCAAAGAAATTGATGTGTGAAAATGTCAAAGCAATATTAAGTATCCAAAAAGATGTATGCTAATCATCATACTATCAATCATATCTAAATTCCATATAGGTTAAATAGGTCTTTGCTTCAGAAATTTAAAAATCTTTTAGAGTACACCATCTAATTGATTTGTTGCCAAATCATTAGAAATAATCAGTATCACATTATAAGTGCTTAAATTGTTAAAGATATTTAACTAAAGAAACTAGGAAATTGCACATTTTATTTATCATAGTTACTTCACAAATAACTTGGCTTATTCTGTTTGTTGTTTGTTTTGTTTTGCTTTGCTTTTTTCATCTCATAAGACCCCTCAGTCTTATGGCATAGATTGATTGACCAAGCTGGTGAGTTGGTGCCATGTATGGGAAAACAGTGGGATGTAAAGGGAAAGAATGCCGCCATGACCTCTGGCTCCAACTCAGAGAACTTGAAGCAGAGGTGACACACATGCACTCCTCAAAGTGATTTTGCCCTTTCTGGTGTCTCTGCCTAGAGCATTTTCATTCTCCCATCCCCCTCCCTTGCCTAGTGAACATCTACATATTCTTCTCTCAGTTCAGCCATCATGCCCCTAATGAGGTCAAATGTCCAATTATATCCCGTCATAGCACAACTAAGTTCTTTGTTATTGCACTTAACCCAGTTATAAATTACATGTTTATTCTTATATTATTTGATTAATGCCTCTATCACTCCAGAAAGTGAGCTACCGAAGGGCAGGAATAGTGTGGCTTTTCTCCTCAATGCTTTCTCAATAGTAGTAGCATTATGTCTGATATACACTAGGTACTTAATTCCTCTGTGTGTGTCTATGTGTGTGTATTAAATGAATGAATATATGAAAACATCTTTCCTCTTGGTCTGACACTATTTGGACTTTTTAAAAAAAGAATCATTAATGATTATATAAATAGTATAATAATTGTCCGTTTATTCCCTGTAAAAATGTGAAATATAATCTACAAGCTTTTCCTTTTTATATAGGCAACTAAGCCTTATAGGTAAAGGTAACTCATTAGATTAAATTTCAATTGAATGATGGGTAATAGAATGTGTCAGTGCCCATGGGAGGATATTAAAAAGTGGCATGAGCTAGCTGGAGGGCAGCAGGGACCATGGAGGGCAAAGCTGGTTGTGGTAGAGAAAATGCTGAAATAACAGAGAGAGTTGCTTGCCATAGAATCTTGCTTAAGCCCAAGTATACTAGATGCATACTAGTCTCATGAATTTTTTTCTTGTTGTTAGCAGGATATTGAATATTAAAGACTAACATTATAGCTTTAAAAGGAAAATGAGTGTAACGGGACTTCTGACCTTCATTATATAATTTTTAGCAATTTATCTCATTTGATTACAGTTTGATGAAAGTTTTAATTCCATTTAATAGCCTCTACTCACTCATATGGAGTCCAAACTGGAAGTTCACAATTTTCTTCTTCAATGAATAATGGAATAGGTTGGTCTTACGAAGTTTTGGAAGGGTTTCTGGATCTTACCTTGTGCCTGCATAAGAATGAACATTGTATTATTTTGATTAGTTTTCTAACACTGTACATATAAACACTTACTTGAATACTTGAATATCATGGTACGATACCATTAATGGGTCATATATCTAGAGAACTATGGTCATTTATAGTACAATATAAAGATGTTTGTATTTTAAACTTTGTACTATGAAAATTTGTTTAGATACCCATGGTTATTTCCCTATTTAATATGAGTTTCAATTATGAGTGTTCAAAAATGTTACAAAAACATTAGACTATATGCTTTGATATACTAAAATTTAAAATATTTTATTTTCTTTTGCATTTTGATGTCTGAGAATAATAAAAATAAGAAAACTTACCCAGCATTTTATGTGTTTAGCATAATTGTATGTCTGATCACTTTCATATGATAAGTTAATCATGGATGATGAGATATTACCAGAATTAATAAAGCTTCCTTATGTAACAAATTAGGATTTTGACTTAAGTGTTGATAGTAATGTACAATTACATCTTGGTTTAACCTAGTTAAGAATTCAGTTATGTTAATTTGACTCTTCTATTTCTAAGAAATATTGTTTGAATGAGTAGTTTATGCCAAATTTATAAAGAAATATAGACTTGCCTCTCAAATCTATTTAAAAATACTTTAATATTAAGGATTTATCAGAAGCTGTGACTTCAGTGACTTTGCATATCTAATAGTTATCTTGCTATTTTCTTAACTGTCTCCTGAAAAGTTAGTAAAGTTGAACAGCATCCTTTGCAGCCATGCTTTTTCTTGCTGCCTGCAATTCTCACAGTCTTAGTTCCAGATTCCTCTTATAAACCACTAACCTTGTTTCAAAGCTTAATACATCTTTAGATGTAACTACAATTGATACAGAAAGGAGACAGGGAAATACTAGGCAGCAAAGTGTGGGGTCCCTGGCGAGGGCTCTGCTGTCAAGCCTGGATCCGTGGCCATAAATGAGAACATGCACTCCTGTTTTCCTGCCTGAATGTTGCCTTTTCCAAAACCATCCTGGTTCACAATGCCCCCCAACGTGTACCCACTAAAAACCCCAAACTCTACTGGCAGAGGAACAGAGTGGTGCAGCAGAGAAGAGAAGTGTCTGAATGTCAAGAGAAGAAGAGGCAGCTGGACATTGGAGACTAGGGATGGCCAAACTCCAGGGAAAGATTATCTTCCCACTCCATCCCCTTTCCAGCTCCCCACCCCACTAAGAACCACTTCCATCACTCCATAGAGTCCTACACATATGGCACCCTTCAATCCATTCATGTGACCTGATTCTTCCTAGATGCTGGACAAGAATTCAGGATGCACTGGGTGCAAGAACTCAAAAAGGCTATCACACTGACTAGTCATTGAGCAGTTTAACACTTAAGGAATCAGCAGACAGCAAAGCTAAAACAGCATTGTTTGTAACACATGCCCTCTGGGACTCCAGAGGTCGTGGGCTACCCCAAGACACTGTGCCATGGTTTGGTACGGGGTTTTTTCCTGCCAGCACCCAAAGGCACTTGTCCCAGCTCCTGCACCTGCTCATCTGTGTGCTCCTCCTCCTGGAAGGGGTTTGAGTGAGGCTGCCAAGTAAACAAGCCACCCCAGTCACAAGTCCCATGAAGGAGTCAAGGGAATTTTCCCGTCTCACAATCATAACCTGATAAAATTGCCTTGCTGTTGTTCCTTTGTTTGTACAGCTTTTCTGGAAGTATGGAAGACACCACTGAATGGAGTGGCACTGAGAACGACCAGAATTATCCTGGAAAGTTTCCCCATGTGAATATTCTAACTGAATAAACAGAGTTAATTAATAACTTGTCTATAAATTCATAAATATCAAACTTTTCTGTTCAGTTTTATGATTTTAAGTTTATAAATACATTTTTGTAAACATTCACATATTACCAACTGGATAAACTTACTCTGATAAGGTAATCCTCCAAAATCTCTGAACTCATCCAGTTTCAAACCAGTCTTAGTGTTAAGACTTAGAAGAAATCTGAGAGTAAGAAAATTGATTTTTCAGATATTGATGGGAGACTTGGGAGGCTAGCTAAGAAGCCCTCTGCAGCATTATTATGACTTCTTCTGTAGCTGTTCTTTACTCCTGACATCTTTGTGTTTTCTGGGAATAATTTCCATCTTAATGGTATTACTTAAATGCCATATGTTAATATTACCACTTAAATGTATTGTGTTAATAATTAAAAGGTGGTACTGTCATTCAAATAATTAGTAGCAACACACAGATATGTTTTAAAAGAAAACAATTCTTCATCAAAATCAATAAATAAGCCCAAGCAAAGAAAAAAATATATTCATTACGAAGACAACATAAAACGTTAATCAATAATTTAAAACATAAAACATATAGGTTTTCTTTTGGTTGCAAATGTAAACCTTGAGGAATATTTTCAAATATAGAAAAACATCAAGAAGAAAATTAATATTTTGTATAATCTCACCCACAATGATAATCACTAAGAACATTTTTGTATATAGACTTTCAGGATTCTTCATGTATATACATATATATTTAAATTCTCACACAAATACATTTGTTTAAGCTGTTCTTTTATGTTCATAACAAAGCTTTATGATTATTTCCCCCTCTAAAGTTAAATATCCTATAATATAAATTTTAATGGTTGTCCAGTGCTAGGTGAACCAACATTCATTTAACCAATTCCATACTGTTGTATATTCAAGCTATCTCCCAAAATTTTAATTAAATTAAATTTCCCCAAAATTTATTTAGTTCATAATGCTGTGGTAAATGTCTTATTTGTATATATTTGTAAACATCTTCAATTACTTTCATAGGATAAATTATTAGAAGTAGAGTTTGGGGTCAAAGTACATGGATGTTTTTAAGCTTTAAATATATATCACCTTGCCAGGCACAGTGACTCACTCCTGTAATCCCAGGCCTTTGGGAGGCCAAGGCAGGCGGATCATGAGGTCAGGAGTTCAAGATCAGTCTGGCCAGCATGGTGAAACCCCGTCTCTACTAAAAATACAAAAATTAGCCGGGCATTGTGGTGGGCGCCTGTAGTCCCAGCAACTCGGGATGCTGAGGCAGGAGAATTGCTTGAACTCAGGAGGCAGAGGTTGCCATGAGCCGAGATCATGCCACTGCACTCCAGACTGGGTGACAGAGCAAGACTCTGCCTCAAAAATAAATAAATAATAAATAAATATCGCCAAACCAAATTTTGATATTTTGTACTAAATTCACCAACAGTATAAAAGACAGTACTAAAGTTGAGCTCCACAGAACCTCAATGAACAACTAGGAATTCTCTTTGAAAATTACAGATGATGCACACATCCATCAGTTCTTAACATTGACTATTTATATTAGTCAATTTTATCAATAAAAAATTTCTCATTTCTAATTACAATGTTTTATTTATTACTGAGCTTGGACATTTTTCACCGAACATTTGAATAGCTTCCTTGCTGTTATGCCTTTTCCCTTTGCTGTTTATCATCTTCTATGACGTGAAACCCACTGGTGCCACATCCAATAAGAATGGGAAAGAATTCCACATACACGACTCCCCTACTGAAATCAGATGAACAGAATTGATGAGTGAACCACTCTAAGAAGCCAGTAGTGAATGGAGACCTGATCACATACACATAGCACAGAACCATCCAGTATGATGTACCAGCCTTCGTGTGTGTGCGTGTGTCTGTGTGTGTGTGTGTGTGTGTGAGATCGTCAAAGAAATTTCATAGCTTTTCATTAAGGTTTTGGGGAAAGCAACTTTGATACCATTTGCCTGTGGCCTCTCCTGCTGACTCTTTCTAGACCACTGCATAATTCCTATGCAGAAGTACTACATTTTCCCAGCTCACCTGACTTACAGCATGCATCTGTTCCCTCCATCACGGTATGGCAAGTGACAGTCAATACCTTGTATACCTAATTAGAATTATATATCAGGTCATTGTTTCCTTTCCTAGTTCTACTTCCCTGGCCCTGTCATATTGTCACCAAAAGTTGATTGTGCTGGAAAAGGGATTTTTCCATCAGACATACCTCTGCAGGATACCTAATATCCGAGGGACAATTTTAGAAAAATGAGTCTAATCAGTAATAAGAGTACTTAAAACCATGTTAAAATAGAAAAATTGGGGATATTTTTCTTGACATTTTAATTAGAGTCACCGTTGGTGAGGCAGTAAAGACCAGAAGAGACAAGAGGCACTAAAGACAAGAAAAACTTACAGAACATTATTGCATCACCCTAAAGGAAAGATCATGAAAATCAAAACCAAGACAGGGGCAGGGGCAATGGGAAAAAAAGAGGAAAAATTAAAGAGAGTGTATATATAGATTTACAAACAAATACTAAGAAAATGGCACCAGAAGGAGGGGGAGAGGCAATGGAAATCAAACAGAGAGAAACCAAGGATGATTTGAAGGGTTTTTAGATTAACAATTATCCTGTCCATTTATATATTGTGCATATGCATCAAAATCGATTATTTTTATTCTGTGTGAAGGTGATTTCATGTGCTAAGAAACTCTCCAGAAATGCCTCCATGACTCAGGTGATTTTACACATCACAACACTTAATAAAATGAGGAAAATAGTGAGAACCTGTTAAAATTTCAAAGATAACAATCATTTATGTCATCTAAATAAAAATATATGCTATGGTGCCTTATTTTAGATAGACCACATTTACTATTGTGTGCCTTTAAATGAATCCTGTTTTAGTTCTGACATTTTAGCAAGAAGCTGGATGGAAACTTAGCTAATTGGTTCATTCTGCCATGGGAGCAGGGCTACCAATTAGAATACAGGCTCTGAAGGCGGAAGGTAGGAAAGAGCTCTCCAAGGTATTTTTCAGCTTACCTTGTGTGGTAATTAGACATAAAATAATTATGTCTCAAAATTATTGCTTCTGACATGAACTAATTTATTTGTATTTAATACAAAGTAAAAATTACCTAACTAGTCAGTGTTTGCTTCTTTCTTTCTTTTAGACAACACATGCAAGAGTCAATAAATAAAATTAATAAAGAGGGGTATTTGAGAGCAATTTCTTTATTTTTTTTACTTTTTTTTCTTTCTTTTTTTGAGACGGAGTCTCACTCTGTTGCCCAGGCTGGAGTGCAGTGGGGCAATCTCTGCTCACTGCAAGCTCCTTTGCAGAGCAATTTCTATAGTCTAACCAACCTGGCTTCAAATCTTGATTCTGTTACTTACTAGCCATCTGACCATGCATACACAATTTATGTCTCTAAGACTCACTATCTTCTAAAATAGAGATGACAACAATAACTACTTTGAAGAGCCACTGTGAAATTTAAACAAGAAAAAGCATGTGAAACACCAATATATCTAACACATAGTATATAGTCAATAACGATTAGCTACTATTATTATTATTTATATAAAATAGTAATTCCCTCTAATAATTCTGGAGCTAAAAGTCATGAGAATTCTAAAGTAATAGATGTTTAAAAATGTCAAAAAAACTGATTAGCATCTATAATGGTTAATTTCAGGTGTCAGCTTGACTAGACAAAGGCATACTCAGATAGCTGTAAAATCATTATTTCTGGGAATGTCTGTCAAGGTGTTTCCAGAAGAGATTCATTTTTAAATCAGTGAACTGAGTAAGGAAGATCCATTCTCACCCAATATGAGCAAGTACCATCCATTCTACTTGGCTGAGGGCTGGAATAGAACGAAAAGGGTGGAGAAAAGGCAAATTTCTCTCTCTCTCTCTCTCTCTCTCTCTCTCTCCCTCTCTCCCTCTCTTGTTCTCTCTCCTGGAACCAGGATACCCTTTTTCCCTGCTTTTGAACATCAGAACTCCAGGTCCTCCATCCATTGAACTCTGGAACTGGCACCAATGGCCTCCCAGGTTCTCAGGCCTTCAGCTTCAGCCTGAGAGCTACACCATTGGCTTTCCTGGTTCTGAGGCTTCTGAACTTGGACTTTCCCAAGCCACCATCCTCCCTGGATCACCAGGTTGCAGACAGCCTATTATGATACTTCTCAGCCTCCATAATCACCTAAGCAAATTCCCCTAATAAATCCCCTCTCCTATATCTCTATCTCTATCTGTCTATCTGTAAAATGAGGTGGCTAAGAAAAATGGACTTCTTCAAAGAAATATTTTATTAAACAGGGTTCTCCAGAGAGACAGAACCAATAATATATAAGATATAAACAATATATATGGTCACAATATATATTATTAGTTCTGTCTCTCTGAAGAACCCTACTAAAACATCTTCTTGAAGAAGTCCCACCTCATCTTCTTATCTTTTTGGAAGATTAATTGTAAAAATAGCCCCAATTCTCTATGATTTTCTCTGTCCACATCTCTCGTCCTGTGACTTTTCAGCTTCTTCCTTCATGAGGTAGAGAATTTGGCCATCCAAACCTCAGTCTCAATAACCTTGCACACTTCCTCATACTCTTTCTTGAAAAAGAACCAGCCCAAGATGGATTAGCCGAAGGTTGAGAGAACATGTGAATCAGAGACGAGATGACCCAAATGAAATAGTCTTAAACAATCCTGTTCCCAGCAATAGAAATGCATTCTGCCCAGACTAAGTCACCAAATCAAGACCTCGTAAGCAAAAACATCTATTGCTGTATGTCACTGAATGTTTTAGTTGTTTTTTACACAGCATTATCATGACAATAGATAATTGGCTATGCTCTATGTAATGTAAGAAACTGAGCATATCTTTAATGAAAGGACTTGGGATGAAGACTTGAAAAACATCAAAAGAAAAAAAAGTAAAACAACAAGTTACCATTTGAGCACTTACTAAGTACCAGATAGTAAGCTAAATAATGTAGATACAATCCCCCTACACACATATGTAATCCCATTTAATTTTTATGAAAAGTCTTTAGAGAAACTGATCAGAAGAAAACAAAGCTGAGGGAATTTAAGTAACATCTACCTTATCACTGTGACTTGTGCTCAGTTTTATCTGACTCCAAAGTTTTGTTTCAACTCCTCAGAGTTACTGTCTTCAATACAGATTTATTCACAACTTGAAAAGCCTCTGCATTTCTTAACTATAACTTGATTAACAGATAGTTTGATCAATGACTTAGATGTGGTTTCTAGAATAATCATGAATTATTACCTGAACCTGGTTTTGGCTTCATCGATTAGAAACTAGGAATCAAAACTAGTAATCTAGATAAAATAAATAAGACACTTTCTAATAATAATATATCCATTTAAAAACAATCAACAAACTAGTAAATTCTAAAGAAATTTCACATCACATATACAATCTGAGGACAACTAAGAACTAAGTTGTGTAATCAGTAATACTAGAAGGAGTGGGTCGAATCAAAGGAAGGGATATTTCATTGTTCCGTTTTCAGAGTCTTCAGAGAGCAAATTCTCTTTTCTAAAAGCCTAGTGTAATATAATTTTGTAGGCATTATTAGATGAGATAAAAAAATGTAAACAGTTGCAAAAAAAAAAAAGAATGCACTTTTTTTCTGAAAAGATTATCTTGAAATTTTGTGGGCATAGGAATATTACCATGCAGTGTTCCTGGGAGAATTAGTGTCCAATTGAAAGGAAAATTGTCATCGGCTTTGCTGAATAAAATTTCCTGGTGCTGCTTACTCCCCAAAGAAAAGGAGAAGTCTGTTTTTCTGTTCTAGAAGCTGCCAGTCATGCTGCAGTGAACATGAGCCATCATATGAGTCACTTTTCTTTCAGCCCTAATCTCTTTTCACAGTGACAAATGAATCACAGAAATCAATCTCAACTCTGACTCTGAAAATTTTCTGAGGGATTTTTATCTGAAGAGAGTCAAGACAGGCAACCTAAAATTTCACTTTAGGAGACAGACAAAATGAGTGTGAGCTCAGCTTGGAGCCAGGTGTGTCTTGAAAGGGTTTTGGAGTTCTGTTCAGCATAGTGGAGAGTGCTCAGGCTCTGGAGACAGAATGGATCTGAATCCAATTCCTGCCCCATGGCCTATTAGCTGTGTGAGTGGGTAGCTTTGTCAACCTCTATAGGATTTAGTTTCTTCATTTATCAAAAAGTAAAGATAATAGTATCTACATAGTAAGATTTTTATCAGTCTTAAACAGCTTATTTAGGCTTTTCTTTTTAAAAAATCTAACAAAAGCATTGGTCAGAAATCAATCCCACAATTATTTTACATTATATTACTTAGTCCTATAAAATGTAGGGGTTTTTTTTTTTGTTACTGCTTGCCTGAATATGTTTATTCAGTCTCGTTAATTAAATGGCTATTTCTCAAAAGCATTGCTTTCTATTTACTTTAAATGCCTCCTTTAGTTCTGAATACTTTAAAGATATTCTGTCCATAGAAGGAACTCAATAAACATAATGAATAACTATCCAGCTATGTACTATAAAGAAAAGAGAGTGCAGCCTAAAAAAGAATGAGTTCATATCCTTTGCAGGGACATGGATGAAGCTGGAAACCATCATTCTCAGCAAACTAACACAGGAACAGAAAACCAAACACTGCATGTTCTCACTCATAAGTGGGAGTTGAACAATGAGAACATATGGACAAAGGGAGGCGAACATCACACACCAGGGCCTGCTGGGGAGGTGGAGGGCACAGGGAGGGAGCGCATTAGGACAAATACCTAATGCATGTGGGGCTTAAAACCTAGATGACGAGTTAATGGATGCAGCAAACCACCGTGGCACATGTATCCCTATGTAACAAACCTGCACATTCTGCACATGTATCTCAGAACTTAAAGTAAAAGAAAAAAAAAGGTGAACTGTTGCTCAACTATGTATTTGTATAGACTTGGAAGGCACTGAAAGGATCACATCAAAAATAAAACAAAGTAACCTATGTACCAATGCTATTTCTGTTCATTAGTAAAGTTTTATATTGTGTCCATGGTTCGTTCTTCCCCACACAACCTAAACCATTGCCTCATGGACAAGTTCAAAACACACAATTTGTTTCCCTGTCTTTAGTAAGAATTGGTAAGGTAATGTTGAATACCTCAATTGAACTTTTGATGAATGTTCTGGTCTGTCTACTTATTAGACACAATTACAGTCAGGTTAAGAGGCCTTCGTGGTTGCTGAGCTCCTGTTGCTACTCATTAAAAAATTCTGGAGCCAGGACAATAGAGAAGGAAAGGGGTTTATTAAGGTTCATTCTTTATGCTGAACAAAGTCTCATTATTAGCACGCATTAAGGCATTTCCTTTTATACTAAATTTACTGCCTTTTAAAAGACATCTATATTTAATGACATTAAATCAGTGGTTGAAGGGATGCTTGCAGGACTTCTAATGAACGACTACATCTTGCTGTAAATAAAATGCAATGTAAACATGCCTCTGGGATGAATGTTAATTGACTATTTTTAAATATAAAAAATTATAAATATACAAGCTACTTTTGTGGTTAGTTACTTGGAATCATCACAATTTTAAGTTTTGTTTTATTTTGTTCCATTTTTTCAGACCCAGCACAGAAGTTATTGTGTGTGTATGCGTATGTATTGTATGAGCATACGACTTCAGAATTATTTCAAATTTGTTACATAGCTCTAGTTTTATAAACCACTAATGAGCAGCTTTTCCTATACCCAAATTGTCTTATGACTTGAAAAGAAAAAAATAATAAAAATATGAGCAAAAAATGATACTTTTTATTCCTTTCACCTTCAAATGCATAACCAACTTTTCTTTTTAAGACACAGGCATATAAAATGAGCATATCATTAGAGAGTTATTTGTCAAGCCTTAGGAGCTGCTTTTATTTTAATACTTTGACAATATTTATCTGTATTTCCTAGAACACTGAAAAGATTATACTTTATTAATATAGCACCATCTTCTGGCAAATATTAAGAAAAGCAGTTGGTTTTGTACCAAAAACGTACTGAAATCACTTAAAGAATGTAATGAAAAATTGATTGTTCATAACAAATGTCTAGAATGACTTTCTACAGGGCTTTCCTAACATTTTAATATTACATTAATTTGCTATTCATTAACCTTGACTTCTAACCTTTTCCGGGAAGTTTAAACTTACTGTCAAATTGCTACAACATGGCATATACTCAATTAAACTGAATTGTAAGACAAAGGTTTGTATATGTCTTTATAGATAATCTAGAACTTTAAATATAAATAAATGTAATACATGCATATATAAAAAACAAAATATATTTGGTTAATCATTTTAAAAAGTAGAACTATTTCTTCCACTGTATTTCAAGTAGAAATTCTATGAATAAGACCCAAAATATAGGAACTGGCCAACATTAACAGTAATAGAAAAATGATGATCAAAGTGGACGAATTTTCTAAATACGTCTCATTAAAAGTTAAATGCAAACAAAATTTAACAAAAGTTTTCAGTATATGTGGAAGAAAAAGTAAAAAGGCTAATAACTCCAAAATATCATCACTATAATCATCATCAATGACAAATGCTAACCTCCTTAATGTCAGTAGTTCTAATAAATCAATTAGAAAAAGATAGCATTGGGCGCAATGACTCACACCTGTAATCCTAGCACCTTGGGAGGCCAAGGTGGGCAGATCACGAGGTCAGGAGTTTGAGACCAGCCCCGTCTCTACTAAATAATAAAAAAATTAGCCAGGCGTGGTGGCAGGCACCTGTAGTCCCAGCTACTCGGGAGGCTGAGGCAGGAAAATGGCGTGAACCTGGGATTTGCAGTGAGCCAAGATCACACCACTGAACTCCAGCCTGAGCGACAGAGTGAGACCCCGTCTCAAAAATAAATAAATAAATAAATAAATAAATAAATAAATAAATAAACAAACAAACAAAATGAAAAGGATAGCTACAATAGAATGACACACGAATGAGATAAACACAATTTTATACGTGAAGGAATAAAAATTAAACAAAGAACAAGTTTCATTCAAAAATCCAAAAATCACTTATGCAATTAACTATAAACTAAAAACAAGAGTTTCATTTTTGAGAAAAAAATTAAAGATTGGTTAATTAATCCTTTTAGAAGCATAAATTTGAACAATATTTCTGAAGAGTTATTTAGCAAAACGTCCCCTCAGAAAAATACTTTTTAAAAAATGTATACATCCAAAATGTATATATCCTCAGAAAATAAAGAAGCATATAGGAAATGTGCTAATAAGAAAACCTAAAAATTTGAGTTTGTTTTATTTGATTGTGTTTTGCATAGGGAATCTTTGGAAACAGTCTAGGTAATTTAAAATAGAGGATTATATAAGTTGCAGTATTTTATGTGATAAAATGTTGCTATTAGTTGACACAATGATGCTCACAAGATATTGTTCAGCAAAATAAAGGATTAAAGAAAATGAACAGAGTAATACATACATTATGATCTCATGGAAAATGAATGGATAGATGGATTAGAACATTAAAGTTCCAAAAATTACAAATTGTGTAATTTCTTAATTTCAAAGCAGATAGAAAAATTAGAGAAATTAGTAAATGTGTATTAAGAGCCTAAGTTCTGTGGGTTTACACAAGGCATAACTGTAGATAATGTAATCAAGGAATTAAGATTATAGATAAATAATAAAGCAGGGTAGATGAAAAGTATTGCTTGAGTGAATATGTGTGTCAAAACATTTTGACTTTAAGGAACTGAAACCTTGTTGGTTCCTTAAGGAAAATAAAGGGCAAATTATTGGCTTACACAACCCGGTAGGGCAGAAGTAGAGCTGACCTTAAGGAGAACAGTAAACAAAGACTTGAGAGCAGCTGGTCTTCAACCCTGTTTCTGTCCACGTGACATCTTCATTATCTACTAATATCATCTTCTCTATATTGTGGTAGCAGGACATGGTACTGAGTGGCTTAGGGCTCACACCCATATTACTTCACTAAGAGAACTGCAGTTGAGAAAAACATTGTGACTGGTCAAACCTGTGTTATATTCAACTTCTCTCTCCCAGAGTGTGGGTTAACATGACTGGCACTCCCTGCTGTTAAAGAAAAATTATTCTGACGCTTGCTCAAGTGGTAAGGGAGATTTCATGCAATATGACTGATAGGCGTCATGACTCTCACAATAAGGGAGAGCTGGGGCTCAATTGTAAATACAGCAAAGACAGCTGGGGACTTACAACCAACAAGACGCGTGAGGTCGTCAGTGGGTGCAAAATTACTAAAAGGAGACATGAAAGGATTCCTGCCAAAATTGGGCTAGGCAAGCCAAAGACAGTACCCAGTTGAAAAGCAGGCTCAGAAAAGCCTGAATAAACTCTTCTAAGATAGAGTCTTTGTCACACTAAAATCAAATTTTTGGAAAAAAGGGAAGGGTATAAAAAATTAATTTGAATTTTAAAGATACAGGAGGGGTTTGAGGAGAGTTGTTTAATTGTTTGCACTCAGGATCTTCCAGTTCCTTCCCATCTGCCACTTGAGTAAAAATTCTTGAGAACTGTGCTGAAATCCGTAGGAAACTGACAAGGATGTATGAGTATGAAAGTGACATAAGGGAAAAATTGTATTTTATGAAAATTAATACAGTGATATACGTACAATTAGTAAAAGGGAGGAGGACTAGAAAAATGAAAGCTAGTTAGAAAACAAATTTTGTAATTCATGCATCAGATATAAAAAAAATATATACCCAAGACTGTTGTCACTAAGGATGGAAAGCAAAAGGAAGGATTTAAGATACATTCTAAAGGAGTAAATAGATGCACCACATATTTGAACAGACTTTCTTATTAGTGGAAGTAATTTTAATATGTTGTTCAATCAAACTTACACTAATGTCATGCCTTCATGAACAATGACTGCCTAAGACCACTGGGACATTTGGCCCAATGCATCTTTGTGTCACCCCTTTGTACGTATCTGCCACAGTACAGGATAGAATCATACTGATGGTTAAGAAGATATAGCCATGAACATCACAGATACTGTTCCCATCAAACCTCAATTCTTGCATGATAAGAGAAGCCGTAATAGTGAGCAAGTCATTATTTGCTCCAGTTTTAATACGATTTTGCTTTCCCTTTGAGATATAAAACATTAGGGGAGTTGATTAAAAAGCCAGACTTGAGTGCAATTCTGATGGCATGCCTGAAGAAACATAACATAAAGTTTGTAGAAAGGACAAGAAATAGCTAAAATCAAGAAGTTGCAGAAATTTTCATATGAGGACATGAGCTTTGTTAATATCTAAAAAGTAAGTTTGAAGGGGAATAGAATTAAGTTGTACAAAAGAGTGAAAGTGACACAGAGGGAATAGATGCTGGAAGAGAATAGCACCTCTTCTGTGCTAGAAAATTGTGTATGCTGTAATCTATTCTATTTTGAAAATATAGCTAGTTATTATTATGGCATTTCAAATGAAGAAACTCAGGCTCAAAGAATTTCAGGACTATTTAATAACGATTAAATGAAGTAATGTCCCATAATATAAAAAATAGTAGCACTTTGCACTTCAGTGGATGGAGACTAGGGGTATTGGAGGCCAAACTAAAATTAAAATATAAGTTAATAAAAACACAAGGAGAACTCAGATTTATGAATGATACCTTCATAATGAAAGTAAGTGAATATTTGTAGAGGAGAAGGCTAATCTTTTGAGATTGCAGCAAGGAAAATAATTGAGAAATCTTATAACACTACCTTCTTGCCTCTCTCAGAAGCAGAATTCTAAATATGCTACAGCCTGATATACCTCAAAGTTGTTAATGTGGAACAATTATTTATCAAATACCTGTAATATACCCAAGATAGCAGAGCTCAATTGACTTTTCTAACAAGAAATTAATGTGCATAACCAAACACCATGTTAAAAGTGACTCTTTCTTCTATATCGAATTGCTCTGCTCTTTCCCAGAAACCTGAAACTATACTGTAACGCTATCCACAGGACCCATGCCGTGGGACTTTATTATAAATGAAGCCTTGGTACAATGAGATCCTCCTAGTATTGCCAGTAATAAATCCCCTTGGATAGGGTCAAAAACACATCCACTCTATCCTGAATTCTGCATTCTCCACAGTAGTGTTGGAAGGTTCCCGCTTTACATCATAAATGTGAAGTAAACCCTCAAAAATGTTTGATTTAAGAAGAAAACCTGAGAATTATTTTTAATATCACCGCCACGTAATGTCATGCAGAGTTCCTGGTAGCTCTTGTATAACTACACACTGCTGTCTCATGAGATCTATGTACCAAATAATAGCTGCCAATCAAGTTGAATTCAAAGCCAATTTCTAATTCATTACTTCACAGGGAGCTTTGAAATATGCTCATTTAAAAATCTGCTACATAACAGCAAGTTCTGTACCACTCTTCTGTATTGTCAGTGTAATGTTGCCAAGCATGAGAGTGAAGTATGAATGTTGACACTTAATTATGGATATTAAATTCAGTCTCCCATTTCAGATATATGTCAGATGTCACCACCTTCAAGAATTCATAAATGAGCAGTTATCTTCCCCTAGTCAATGTAATGTGAATTAGAAGATGAGAAATACTACGTTAAACCACTCTTCTTTGGTTACACACTTGTAAAATATTCTTTTGCTTCCCGGTAGCTCTGGATCACAGAAATTTCCCAAATACTTCATCCATCACTATAATGTGGTTACCTCTAGGGGGTGATTTCAAAGGTGAAATGGAGCATAACGGATCATCACTTCTTAGTAATTAATGATTTCAATAGGTATGGCTGGTAAGCTTGAGTGTTTTTCAAAATGAGAATTGCAGTGTCCTATTTTTAGGAGCAGCACAATCTAAATTACAGCTATACAGCTGTGTATGTGTGACTTTACAAAACAGAAAAATATAAAAAGGTGTGCTGATAATAATAGAGATGTTTGGAGTCACTTTATGGTTGTTACTCATATATTTATCTGCAGGAACTAACAATTTTAACTAAAATTATTTTTAACATTGTTTAACCACTTAAGTTGTGTGCTAAGGTCTAAATGTTCTGTGAAAAGCTGACGTTTTGCAATCAATTGTGTCTAAACTTAGAGCTCTCTAACCTTAGAACTCAGCTGCCACAAACATTTTACAGCATCTCTGGAGACTTACTGTTCATGGCATTCATGCTGTGAAATCATACTATAGCTGAGGCATTTGTACAACTTTCTGTAATAAATGCCTTCAGACAATGGCCCCAGATCTAGAGATTTTCATACAGAGGATTCTGTTCTGTAGCGATTTATTGTGTAGCGAGGACCAAGATAATCAAACTAATGTGAGTTCACTTTCAAGTGAGAGTTAAACATTTTCGAGTCCGTAAATCACAGTTCATCTGCTTTTACCGGTCATGATTACGTTTAATAACCAGTAGACTATGAACATTTTAAAAATACATGTATCACACATTGATGACTTATATCACCAATTCATTATTCCTAACACTTTTGTTGCCATTTTATCATTCCTGACTAATGGCATGTTCTGACAGTTTCTATGAAATGTGTGATACCAAATAATAATTATTGATTATTCATCCAGCAGTGGTAGCAAACATAGCCAGGGGAAAATATGTCCCAGATAATGAATCAGCAAGTGCTATTTAGACTTCTACAATTTCATGTTAATTAGGGTTTCCGTAGTAATTAGAGAACTTGTGTCTTAAAATTTTTCACTTTCATTGACATTTTTAAATGCTTTTAGTGGTTCATTGATTTTACAGAAAAAGTTTCTTATTGATTAATAGAGTTAGCTTATCAATATAATATATTTAAAAGCTTCAGCTTTTTTAAGGGAAATTTTCTACCAGTAAAGAGTGGCTTGGGATTGGTTTAATCATAGGTAGAAGTTTTGTTTTATTAGCAGTTAGTTTCCCTCCTCAAAATAATTCAATCTTACATTCTAGTTTAACTGTACACTTGGGTGCGATGCGTATAAAGGGAGAGACTTCATGTGGACAAACATCATAGCCAAGCTGTAACCCATAGATGCCATACCAACCTCACGTCCATCTTTACTCATGTAGTTCAGCAGAATTGTGATTTAATCATAAGAGATCACTACAGTGGTTGCACTTAAAACCCAACAAAGTGAGGTATTACTTATGGCTGTTCAGTGAAATTGCAAACACAGTTCACTAAGCTTTAATATACGTTCTAGCTCTTTAACTCAACCATGCAAAGAACCCGAAGGCCTCTGATCTGCTAAGTTGCCTGAAAATACGGAACTGTCTTTCTAAATAGTATTTCTCTGAAATAACTCAAGTATGGCTTTGGTTTTATTACAGATTCCACTTGGAGGCAGTGAAGAAAAATAACATGCTTCACTTGCTGTCCTTACTAATACACCAACACCTAGTTTGGGGCTAAGAATATACTGGACACATAGTAAATACTTATTAAATGAAACCTTTTTTTACATAGTAAAATAATTTCAATGATAGAGAAGTATCCCTATGCCTACACAATTCCATATTCATATTGAATATATATTTATTATTTCCTTACATCATCACAAAATTTAACAGGATGGAAAAAATCAGTTTGCATATAATCAGCTAATTTATTGGATAAATTGAATGAGAACTTGTGATGTTAGGTATTAAAGATAAAAAAATAAAAGTAGCCCCTAATACCAATAGTCATCCGGGTTTGCAAGATAAATAATATAATAATATTTAAATATTTCATGGGGGCCCCTGTGGCTCAAGACTGTTGTCCTGGTGCATAAGGAGGCGAGGCTAGGCATTCAAGGCCAGCGTGGGCAACATAGAAACCTCTAATCTATGTAACAAACAAACAAACAAAAATTTTTGCTGGGCATGGTGGCTCATGCCTGCAATCCTGGCACTTTGGGAGGCTGAGGCTGGTGGATCACAAGGTCAGAAGTTCGAGACCAGCCTGGCCAATATGGTGAAACCCCATCTCTACTAAAAATATGAAAATTAGCTGGGCATGATGGTGTGCACCTGTAGTCCCAGCTGCTGGGAGGCAGAGGCAGGAGAATCTCTTGAACCCAGGAGACAGAGGTTGCAGTGAGCCAAGATTGTGTCACTGCATTCCAGCCTGGGCAACAGAGTGAGACTCCATCTCTCTCTCTCTATATATATATACACACCCACACACACACATATATATGTATATATACATGTATACATATATGTACATATAGAGAGAGAGAGAGAGAATATGAATCTAGAGGATTGACTGTACAACTCTTAGTGCATCAGGAAGACATAATTACAAACAATAAAATTTAAATCAGGTAAGAAGAGATAAATGTAACTAAAATACTCTCTATTTTCTCACAGATACAGCTATTCATGCCCAGGTACAGTCATGAGTCACATAATTATATTTTGGTCAATGATAGACTGCATATAAGGCAGTGGTCCCATAAGATTTTAATGGCGCTCAAAAATTCCTATTGTGTAGTGACATCATAGCCATCATAAGGTCATAGCACAATGCATGACTCACAGGTTTATGGTGATGCTGGTGTGAATAAACCCACTGCACTGCCAGTCATATAAAAGTCTAGCACATATAATTATATACAACACATAATATTTTATGATAATAATAAACCACTCTGTTATTGAATTTCTATTTACTATACTCCTCCTATTTATTAAAAAAACGTTAATTATGAAACAACTTCAGGTAGGTCTTTCAAAAGGCATGCCAGAAGAAGCTATTGTTATCATAAAAGATTACAGTTCTATATGTTTTATTGACCCTGAAGGCCTTCTAGTGGGATAAAAGGTTGAAGTGAGTGATATTGATAATCCTGACCCATGGGTAGACCTACGCTAATGTGTGTGTGTGTGATGCACACGCAGGTGAGTGGGTGTGCACCCGCACCTTAGTTTTTAACAAAAACTTTAAAAAGTTTTTGAAAAAGTTAAATAGGAAAAAGATTATAGAATACAGATATAAAGAAAGGAAAGATTTGTGTATATCTACACAGTGGCTTGTGTTTTAAGCTAAGTGTTATTACAAAAGAGTCACAAAGTTTTGAAAACTTCAAAAATTTTATAAAGTAAAAAAGTTACAGTAAACTAAAGTTAATTTGTTATTGAAGAAAAAAATTTAAATAAATTTAGTGTGTTTATAAAGTCTACAGTGCTGCAAAGCAATGTCTTAGGCTTCACATTCACTCACCACTCATTCACAACTCACCCAGAGCAAATTCCAGGCCTTCAAGCTCTATTCATGGTAAGTGCCCTATATAAGGGTAACATTTCTTATCTTTTATACTATATTTTACTATAATTTTTCTATATTTAGATATGTTTAGATAAATACTGTGTTACAATTGCCTACAGTATTCAGTACACTAACATATTGTGCAGCTGTGTAGCCTAGGAGAAATAGGCTATACCTTATAGTCTAAGTGTGTAGTAGGCTATATGATCTGGGTTTGTGTAAGTACATGCTATGATGTTTGCAAAGTGGCAAAATTGCCTAACAATGCATTTCCCAGAATGTCTCCTCATCATTAAGCTAAGTGCGTACATTTGTACAGGATGTCAAATAAAAATGATATACAGTGTCATACTTTAGCATAAATAACAATGAAATAGGAATTAGGGCATGAAAGATCTCTGAGCATCAGTTTCCTCATTATAAAGTAAAAGCGATATTTCCGTATGATTTCCCTGATGTGTGTGTATTGAAAACTGTTAAGAACAGGGTAAATTGCCCTTAACGCTTTTCATATCCCTAAATATCCAGAGCTATAGAAATACAATCATAAGAGAAAAAAATCTCTAAAAATCAGACAATAAAATTTGTTCTATTGATTTATTGTCATATCCCATCATAGGTAAGACAACATTATTTCTGCAAGCCATACGAAATACTTTTAGATTTTTTAAGATGAAATGATGTCACATATGCCTTCCAATAATATTTTTCTGCTTATCTGAATATGAGATAGAAAATTAGTACACTAATCATAAGCCATAAGTCTTTCTTAACATTTAGATAATGGAAAACTATACCTGCCTTAGCACATACTGCCCACAGAACCAGCTATGAAGAACGTTTCTGAAGTCTTGTCAATGTGGAAGAATCATTTAGAGTAGTAGTTCCCAACTGGAGGCAGAAATAGGCAGTGTTATTTCTGAACCAATTGTATTTTGTACAGCATCTTCCCACTTCAGACTGTTGTCTTTATAATTAGAATAGTGCTGTGGGCAAGGGAGTTGTAATTTGAAAAACATCATTTTCAAATCCTTCCTCTTCTGCTCACCAAAGGAAGAATTAATCAGAACCACTAAGGAATTTTGCAGAATCTCTCAAATTGCATAATAATTCTGATGCATACTCAAGCCACACCCTACCTCCTACTCACTCTGTATTAATTGATAAATTATTCACTTAAAGGCTTCCAAATAAAATCAATAACAAAATCACTTATAAATCATTAATGACCTCAGTTTTCACAAACACCTTAAATTTCAGAGAACTCATTGGACAAATATGTCTACATATATAGCTTGTATGTTTGTAGACTTTGGAAATAATATACTTGAAATAATGAGGTAAAACTCTGCTAGCAATTTAGAACCTACAAAACAATCTTGCTAATCACTGGTTTGGTAAATGCATGCTCTCAATTACCTTGACATCCTCTCTCTCTCTCTCTCTCTCTCTCTCTGTATGTGTGTGTGTGTGTGTCTGTGTATGTGTGTGTGTATGTGTGTATCTTTTTTTTTTTAATTTAAGTTCTAGAATACATGTGCAGGATGTGCAGGTTTGTTACATAGGTATACACATGCAATGGTTGTTTGCTGCACCCAACACCCCATCATCTACATTAAGTATTTCTCCTAATGGTATCTGTCCCCAACACCCCTATCCCCTGACAGGCCCCAGTGTGTGATGTTCTCCTCTCTGTGTTCATGTGTTCTCATTGTTCAACTCCCACTTATGAGTGGAAACATGTGGTGTGTGGTTTTCTGTTCCTGTGTTAATTTGCTGGGAATGATGGTTTCCAGCTTCATCCATGTCCCTGCAAAAGACATGAACTCATCCTTTTTTATGGCTTCACAGTATTCCATGGTGTAAATATGCTACATTTTCTTAATCCAGTCTATCATTGATGGACATCTGGGTTGGTTACAAGTCTTGGCTATTGTGAACAGTGCTGCAATAAACATACATGTGCATGTGTCTTTATAGTAGAATGATTTACAATACTTTGGTATATACTCAGTAATGGGATTGCTGGGTCAAATGGTATTTCTGGTTCTAGAGTCTTGAGGAATCACCACACTGTCTTCCACAATGGTTGAACTTTTTTCACTCCCACCAACAGTGTAAAAGCGTTCCTATTTCTCCACATCCTCTCCAGCATCTGTTGTTTCTTGACTTCTTACTGATCACCATTCTAACTGGCATAAGATGGTATTTAATTGTGGTTTTGATTTGCATTTATCTAATGACCAGTGATGATGAGATTTTTTTCATATGTTTGTTGGCTGTATGAATGTCTTCTTTTGAAAAGTGTCTGTTCATATCCTTTGCCCACTTTTTGATGGGGTTGTTTGTTTTTTTCTTGTAAATTTGTTTAAGTTCCTTGTAGATTCTGGATATCAGCCTTTTGTCAGATGGATAGATTGCAAAAATTTTCTCCTATTTTGTAGGTTGCCTTTCACTCTGATGATAGTCTCTTTTGCTTTGCGGAAGCTCTTTTGTTTAATTAGGTCCCGTTTGTCAATTTTAGCTTTTGTTGCCATTGCCTTGACTTGATCACAGTGGATAAGCTTTTTGATGTGCTGCTGGATTCGGTTTGCCAGTATTTTACTGAGGATTTTCATATCAATGTTCATCAGGGATATTGGCCTGAAATTTTCTTTTTGGTTATGTCTCTGCCAGGTTTTGGTATCAGGGTGATGCTGGCCTCATAAATTGATTTAGGGAGAAGTCCCTCTTTTTCTACTGTTTGGAATATTTTCCAAAGGAATGGTACCAGCTCCTCTTTGTACTTCTGGTAGAATTCAACTGTGAATCCATCTGGTCCTTGACTTTTTTGGGTTGGTAGGCTATTAATTACTGCCTCAGTTTCAGAGCTTATTATTGGTCTATTCAGGAATTTGACTACTTCCCAGTTTAGTCTTGGGTGGATGAATGTGTCTAGGAATTTATCCATTTCTTCTAGATTTTCTAGTTTATTTACATAGAGGTGTTTACAGTATTCTCTGATAGTGGTTTGTATTTCCGTGGGATCAGTGTTGATATTCTCTCTATCAATTTTATTGTGTCTATTTGACTCTCCTCTTTTTTCTTCTTTATTAGTGTGGCTAGCGGTGTATCTGTTAATCTTTTCAAAACACCAGTTCCTGGATTCATTGATTTTTTTGAAGGGTTTTCTGTGTCTCTATCTCCTTAAGTTCTGCTCTGATCTTAGTTATTTCTTGTCTTCTGCTAGCTTTTGAATTTGTTTGCTCTTGCTTCTCTAGTTATTTTAATTGTGATGTTAGGGTGTCGATTTTAGATCTTTCCTACTTTCTCCTGTGGGCATTTTGGTGCCATAAATTTCCCTCTAAACGCTGCTGTAGCTGTGACCGAAAGATTCTGGTATGTTGTGTCTTTGCTGTCGTTGGTTTCAAATAACTTATTTATCTCTGCCTTAATTTCATTATTTACCCAGTAATCATACAGGAGCCGGTTGTTCAGTTTTTGTGTAATTGTGTGGTTTTGAGCGAGTTTCTTAATCCTGAGTTCTAATTTGATTGTACTGTGGCCTGAGAGACTGTTTGCTATGATTTCCATCCTTTTGCATTTGCTGAGGAGTGTTTTACTTCCGATTATGTAGTCAATTTTAGAATAAGTGCAGTGTGGTGCTGAGGATGTATATTCTATTGACTTGAGGTAGAAAGTTCTGTAGATGTCTATTAGATCTAATGGTCCAGAGCTAAGCTCAAGTTCCAAATATCCGTATTAATTTTCTGTTGCATTGATTTAATATTGACAGTGGGGTGTTAAAAATCTCCCATTATTATTGTTTGAGAGTCCAATTCTCTTTGTAGGTCACTAAGAACTTGCTTAATGAATCTGAGTGCTCCTGTATTGGGTGCACATATATTTAGGATAGTTAGCTCTTCTTGTTACATTGATCCCTTTACCATTATGCAATGCCTTTCTTTGTCTTTTTATTTTTTTTAATCTTTGTTGGTTTAAATTCTGTTTTATCAGAGATTAGTATTGCAACCCCTGATTTTTTTTTTTTTTTTTTTTTTTTTTTTTTTTTAATTTTGATCCCATGAGCGTCTTTGCACATGAGATGGGTCTCCTGAATAAAGTACACCAATGGGTCTTGTCTCTCTATTCAGTTTGCCAGTCTGTGTCTTTTAATTGGGGCATTTAATCCATTTACATTTAAGGTTAATATTGTTATGTGTGAATCTGACCCTGTCATGAGGATGCTAGCTGGTTATTTTGCCTGTTAGTTGTTGCAGTTTCTTCACAGCGTCAATGGTCTTTACAATTTGGTATGTTTTTGCAGGGGCTGGTTTCAGTTTTTCCTTTCCATATTTAGTGCTTCTTTCATGAACTCTGATAAGGCAGGCCTGGTGGTGAAAAAATCTCTCAGCATTTGCTTGTCCATAGAGGATTTTATTTCTCCTTAGCTTATGAAGCTTAGTTTCACTCGATATCAAATTCTGGGTTGAAAATTCTTTCCTTTAAGAATGTTGAATATTGGCCCCACTCTCTTCTGGCTTGTAGGGTTTCTGCAGAGAGATCGACTGTTAGTCTGATGGATTTCCCTTTGTGGGTAACCCAACCTTTCTTTCTGGCTGCCCTTAACATTTTTTCCTTCATTTCAAGCTTAGTGAATCTGACGATTATGTGTCTTGGGGTTGCTGTTGTTGAAAAGTGTCTTTGTGGTGTTCTCTGTATTTCCTGAATTTGAATGTTGGCCTATCTCACTGGGTTGGGGAATTACTCCTGGATAATATCCTGAAGAGTGTTTTCCAAGTTGGTTCCATTCTCCCTGTCACTTTCAGGTACACCAATCAAACTTGGATTTGGTCTTTTCACATAGTCGCATGTTTCTTGGAGGCTTTGTTCCTTTCTTTTCGTACTTTTTTCTCCAATCTTGTTTTCATGCTTTATTTCATTAAGCTTATATTCAATCTCTGATATCCTTTGTTCCACTTAATTGATCCGGCTATTGATACTTGTGTATGCTTCACGAAGTTCTCCTGCTGTGTTTTTCAGCTCCATCAGGTCATTTATGTTCTTCTCTAAACTGGTTTTTTTAGTTAGCCGTTCCTTTAACCTTTTATCAAGGTTGTTAGCCTCCTTGCATTGGGTTAGAACATGCTCCTTTAGCTCGGAGGAGTTTGTTATTACCCACCTTCTGAAGCCTACTTCTGTCAATTCGTCAAACTCATTCTCTGTCCAGTTTTGCTCCCTTGATGGCAAGGAGTTGTGATCCTTTGGAGGAGAAGAGGCTTTCTGGTTTTTGGAATTCTCAGCCTTTTTGTGCTGGTTTTTCCTCATCTTCATGGATTTATCTACCTTTGGTCTTTGATGTTGGTGATCTTTGATGGGGTTTCTATGTGAACATCCTTTTTGATGATGTTGATGCTATTTCTTTCTGTTTGTTAGTTTTCCTTCTAACAGTCAGGTTCCTCTTCTGTAGATCTGCTGGAGTTTGCTGGAAGTCCACTCCTGTTTGGGTATCATCAGTGGAGGCTTCAGAACAGCAAAGATTGCTGCTGTTCCTTCCTCTGGAAGCTTCGTCCCAGAGGGGCACCCACAAGACGTCAGCTGGAGCTCTCCTGTATGGAGTGTCTGTCAACCCCTGCCGGGAGGTATCTCCCAGTTAGGAGGCATGGGGGTCTGGGACCCACTTGAGGAGGCAGTCTGTCCTTTTACAGAGCTGGAGCACTGTGCTGGGAGATCCGCTCACTCTTCAGAGCCAGCAGGTAGGAATGTTTAAGTCTGCTAAAACTGTACCCACAGCTGACCCTTCCCCCCAGGCGCTCTGTCCCAGGGAGATGGGAGTTTTATCTATAAGCCCCTAACTGGGGCTGCTGTCTTTCTTTCAGAGATGTCCTGCCCAGAGAGAAGGAATCTAGAGAGGCAATCTTGCTACAGCAGCTTTGCTGGTCTGGGATGGATTCTGCCCAGTCCCAACTTCCTGGCAGCTTTGTTTACACTGTGAGGGGAAAACTGCCTACTCAAGCCTCAGTAATGGTGGATGCCCCTCCCCACACCAAGCTTGAGCATCCCAGGTTGACTTCAGACTGTTGTGCTGGTCGCAAGAATTTCAAGCCAGTGGATCTTAGCTTGCTGGGCTCTGTGGATGTGGGATGTACTGAGCTAGACTACTTGGCTCCCTGGCTTCGGCCCCCGTTTCCAGGGGAGCGAACCATTCTGTCTCACTGGCACTGCAGGCACCACTGGGGTATGAAAAAAGAAAAAAAAACTACAGCTAGTTCGGTGTCTGCCCAAATGACTTCCCAGTTTTGTGCTTGAAACCCAGGGCCCTGGTGGCATAGGCACCTGAGGGAATCTCCTGGTCTGTGGGTTGTGAAGAACGTGGGAAAAGCATAGTATCTGTGCTGGAGTGCACCATTCCTCAAGGCACAGTCCCTCACAACTTCCGTTGGCTAGGGCAGGGAGTTCCCTGACCCCTTGCACTTCCTGGGTGAGGCGAAGCCCCACCCTGCTTCAGTTCGCCCTCTGTGGGCTGCACCCACTGTCTAACCAGTCCCAATAAGATGAGCCAGGTACCTCCCTTGGAAATGCAGAAATCACCAGCCTTCTGTACTCATCTCGCCGGGAGCTACAGATCGGAGCTGCTTTTATTCCGTCATCTTGCCAGCCACACCTGTGTGTCTTTTATATTGAAGACACTGTCTCAACATTGAAGAAAACTTTTAAACTAATCATCATTAGGACTAATATAACTTCTCTATAAGGATTAGAATATTGGCCCCCAAGTTGGTCAATCTCAAAATATTAGCATTAAATCACTGTGAAAATATCACACTTCCAATGTCGCTGCTTCATTTCTAATTAATGAGTAAAGAGTAAAGAATTAAAGAAAAGACTGGTGCAGATGACAATAAACGGGAAATAAAGATGTGGGAGTTTTAATATCTATATCTGTCTATAACTTTTATAACCTGCCAAAAATATTCCATTGCAAGTTTATTCAATAAATATATATCGTTCACTAATTTTGTACTTGGTACCACGCTAGGCACTGGAGTTATTCCTTCCATGTATTCCTATCTCTAAATTGATCAAAATTAATTAAAATCCAGAACTGTAGACAATTCTATGTTCTCGGTAAGTGCAATGACACCACATTTTTCTATAAAATATTTTGCAATGCCGTATTCCAAATATTCTATAATGTTAATATCTAATCCTCTTTTTCTCTAAATTTGTTTCTGCAAGGATCAAGGATTATCTGTTACAATACTGTTAACATCTTTGTTACAATGATCATCTTAGTTCCTTGAAGCAATTAATAATTGAGTCATTTTCTGCTTTAAAAATAAACTTATATTATCTGCAATTTATAGGTAACAATTTTCCTCTTGCCACTTAATTTATCCTGGCTTTTATAGAATAAAAAGTAAAAGAGAGGAGGTATGGGTTATAGCCAGTTTTGTAAAGGAATAAATTTTATCTAGTTTACCAAAAGGATCTTTGTTCTCTTATAATTTGAAAAGCACTATCTCTCAGTCACACAATAAAATATTTTTTCTTTTGTAGAAAAAAAAAATGGAACTAAAACTTCTGTGAGATTTTTCAACTTGAAAGGCATAATTAGATTAAAAGGAAGTCTGTTAACAAAAATGTACGAGTTAGATCTTCACCAGTTTACATTGGCTTCCATATTTTGATGCAATTCTCACTATTTCTTCCTTTAAATTTATTGTATTTTCTCAAATGAACTTGAAAAGAAGATAATGAGAGTAGAAGTAATCTCCTTGAGAAGATTCAATAACAATTACTGTGGGGTTAGTTACCATTTTTTAAGATTTTTAAATCACAAATAAATATTTGTAAATATTAATAGATTGTGAATTCACTGATAGTTTGAGAATGGAAGCACATGGATTAAATCAAACTGTGGTGGTGGGAAGGTTTTTGAAGCGTGGGCACCTTTTCCAGATTGCAATTAGTCCCACCCTGATAAGATTCATAGTATCAAAATTGAGGTGATTATAATGTATGTTTGTGTATATTCAGACTGAAACCACACAGTACATTCTAATTTCTCCAACCCTCATTCCCCTGCAAAACTAAATCAGAGTCTCCAGGAAGAGACCAAAATATATATTTTGAGAAAACTCTACAGACTCTCTTTTATTTCACCCGTGTTTTAATCTCATTTTCTCATTTTCATTTACACGAAACCTTGGCATCTCTGAGACAGAGTGATATCTTAAAATACACAGATGCTGCAAATAAAACATCTCCTGGCTGTTCAACAGAAACATAAGGCCACTGAAATACATTAATTTGTCAGTATACATGTAAATATGGATGAGAAAAAAATTGGCAAAAGAGCAAACACATTCTCATTCAGAAAACACAACACAGTAAAACATAAGCACAATTAAATGAACCAAATTATAACACATCAGTAGATGAAAGGCATGCCATTGACTACGTCTGCACAGTAACTCTACTGTCAGTTTTTTGGATTATTAGACAAAATATGCACAAAGCTCCTGGATGATTAACTGTGTATATTAAAATCCCATTAATTTAACCAACATTTATTGAATACCTATCATATGTCATGCACTGTGATGAACACGGGGTTTACAAAGATTAAAAACAGCATGGTCCATGCATTCAAGAACCTGCCATCTAAACCTCAGCATCATGCAATATAACCATGTAACAAACCAGCACATGTACCCCATATCTAAAATAAAAATTGCAATTATTAAGAAAAAATAGGAGGCTGTATCTTGTTTTTGCTCTGCACCCATCCCCAATATCAATTCACACAAATGCATTTCAAAACCAAATAAATGCTCTTTCTATATCAGTAAAAAAATAAAAAATAAAAAAAGAACCTGACATCTTAAGTAATTTGTTTACAACATAGGTTTAAATGTCTTACAGGTCACCTTATGGTTTTTGAAAATCAGCATATGCCTGATACAACATGATTCACCTATGTTTTGTGATGCTCTTGTTTTACATAAGTATGCAAAAATGAAACTTACTTTACATTGTTTGAAATTTTAGCAATTATAGAGACAGTTAAAATATATTTTTTAAATGTCTCATACATCCATTTTTTTATTTAACAAATATTTATTGAAAGCGTATTTTATGCCATGTTCCCTGCCAGGAACTGGAGACAGAACAATGAAATACCGGTCTAGACTTGTTTTATAGAACGTCAATTTTATATTTATTCTTTTCCCAAAAACAAAGCAGTTAGATGCTTCCATCTGTCCAGATCATTCACTTTGTTTTCCTGCTGCTAGTTTTTGCCCTCCTTGTCCTAAGACTCTAAATTTTTCTCATCTCCGTCAACCTTATTTGATGTGGTTTCTGTTTCCTTCCTTATATAATCTGACATGTTAATTTATGCTAAACTGTCAAGAAAATATCTCTTCTGTGTGATCATTGTATGTTTGTGCAACGACCTTTTAGAAATCATGTATTTAAACCAAAGTGAGTCTAGTGCTAAAGATTTCAAAGTCTAAGAAAGTCTTAGGAAATGTTTGAGGTAGTTGTCTACATACCTACCTACCTATGCAGGATTATACCTATAGCCACCTGGTGTTAAATGCTGTGAAAAGTATTTTGGTATTTAACTGCATTGCCCATCTCACAGTGTGGCATCCCCAACATGATGCTCCCCCCTTCTGTTTGAGAGACTCTAGCTTAGATCTTTGATTGATGAATGCAGTCACTTCATAACAGGAGTTTTGTTTTTCATCCTTCATCCTGTTGCGTCCTGCTAATCATGTACTAAAATGAGCAGAGGACATTCATCCTTGATACTACTTTAACAGTGTTTAGTTCAAACATACTTTATCACTCTGATCTGCTGTCAAGCTAAGCCAGTCATCAGGAGTACTTCCTACTACCTCTGACAAATTTCAGTTTTCAGAATCATTTATTTCAAGGCTACATTTTAAGAAAAGCTTGTAATATTTGTGTGATAGGAACTGTGCTGTTTCTTTTTACAAAAATATTTTACTTTAAGTTCTGGGATACATGTGCTGAATGTTCAGGTTTGTTACATATGTATACACGTACCATGGTGGTTTGCTGCACCTATCAACTCGTCATCTAGGTTTTAAGCCCCACATGCATTAGGTATTTGTCGTAATACTCTCCCCCACTTTTCTCCCCACCCCGCAACAGTCCCCAGTGTGTGATGTTCCCCTCCCTGTGTCCATGTGGTCTCATTGTTC
Organism: Mandrillus leucophaeus; assembly: GCF_000951045.1. NCBI lineage: Eukaryota > Metazoa > Chordata > Mammalia > Primates > Cercopithecidae > Mandrillus > Mandrillus leucophaeus. The sequence goes on from NW_012105364.1 coordinate 10,231,501, forward strand.
AACTCGCATTTATGAGTGAGAACATGTAGTGCTTGGCTTTCTGTTCCTGTGTTAGTTTTCTGAGGATGATGGTTTCCAGCTTCATCCATGTACCTGCAAAGGACATGAACTCATTCTTTTTTATGGCTGCATAGTATTCCATGGTGTATATTTGCTACTTCTTTACGTCTGCCATCTCATGTAGTTCTCTTCATGGTTGTATGAGTTAGATTGAATATCTCAATTTTTTAGATGAAGAAATTGTGATTAAAAGAGGCTAAATCTTTGGCCACAGTCACATAGCCAATGAGTCTAAAAGTTAAGATTGGAGCAAATGGAACACATTTCAATGGTGTCAGAAATAAATCATGACAAAAAATATATTTAATACCACTTATCACAGTGACTGAAAGTCTACCTTTAGTAAATAATTCTTTGTGATCCTAACATTTTTATTTGACATTTTAGATTTTGAAACTTTATATATGTACATCCCGAAGAGGAGTGATGTCTGCAGTTTTCAATCTAAATATTATTGGATAGTCAGACATATCTCCAGGGAGACATTTTTTGGTGAATTCTATGCCTTATATCTAATTTACCTAATTTCACTAAATCTAGGATACCATTTATTATAAAACATACCAGTCTTTTGCATACCACCAAGAAAAAAATGCCAGTTATCCATGACAATGATAATTTTTTATCATATTGACTTAAAGTGGCATCTCAATTTCAGAGATGTTAAAATGTGAAAAACGTGCTTCTTATTGACAAAAAGCATACTATTCCTTTGAACTGGAATAAAGTAAATAAGATGGAATTTAGAGTATCATTAAAGACTAATTTTACCTACTTTACCATTTAAATGAAGATTACTGAAATTGCTAGATACTTTTATTTTCACTGGTTTAGGAGACTATAAATTAAATAGCTTTGTTATTGCAGATTTTGGCTATGCGCCATCATTATATTCAGGGGACTGTAGTTGCTATAGTTATGAGCATAATTAAGAAAATGCTAATGTATCATATATATTATTTAATATCACTTTGTTCTCCACAATGTAAAGGCAAAGTTGAGAAACGATATTCTGTTTCTCAACATTTTAGCTCTGAAGTCAAGATGGCAAATCGTGTTTGAGTTTAAGTAAATAGATAAACCTATCTGTATTCTAATCTCACTTATAAAATGCTTCTGAGAATATTTTGTATTCAGTTCAGACACAACCATCATTACCACTGTTGTTCCGAGCATACCATATACGCATCACTACTTGTGTAACTTGCAATGCTCTCTGTGTCCCCTCTCTTATCGTTGTAGCCTCATTTTATTAACGATCTGAGTAAGATTTCAACAATACTTGCTTAGTGGAAAAATGCATTTTCTGTCTTTAAGTGATTTCCATTATTTTTAACAACTAAGAAAACATCTGAGCAGATAGTTTTCAAAATAGCTTAAGCCTTGCAGTCGTTGTTGAATTTTAAGCACCTCTAAGACTTGATTTCTTAGATGTAAAATATAAGAATTAAATGAGGTAATATAAACGTTAGTATTTCATGGTGTGAAAACCACTTGTTAATGTACACAAAGTACTTCAAAGAGTTCCTTTTTAATGCTCATTTTTTTAAATTATACTTTAAGTTCTGGGATACATGTGCAGAATGTGCAGGTTTGTTACGTACAATGGTGGCTTGCTGCACCCATCAACCCGTCATCTACATTAAGTATTTCTTCTAACGCTATCTCTCCCCTACCCCCCTGACCCCCAACAGGCCCTGGTGTGTGATATTCCCATCCTGTGTCCATGTGTTCTCATTGTTCAACTCCCACTTGTGAGTGAGAACATGCGGTGTTCGGTTTTCTGTTCCTGTGTTACTTTTGTGAGAATGATGGTTTCCAGCTTCATCCACGTCCCTGCAAAGGACATGAAGTCATCCTTTTTTATGACTACATAGTATTCCATGGTGTTTATGTGCTGCTTACCTTTTAAAATCTGTTCATCTTTCCTTTTTCTTTTTCTTCCTCTGCCACTTCTCTTAACTTTACATTTTCTGTCTATACTCTGCTGCAAAGTCCGTACTACCAAACATCTGGGACTTGGTTGGTTAGTGCCTAGGAGTTTTACATGAACATCAAATATACAGAAAATAAATCCCAATGACTTTTTAGTTCGTCTTCCCATATTAGGAAAAACTAGAATATGTTTCTCTTAAATCGTCAATGACATGTTTTTCTCTTCCTACTCAACCCTTTGATTCAATGATTTGTAAAACACTAGACAAGTTTTATCAACTGTTAAAAGCTAGTTTTGGTAAGCAATAATTCTTATTTGTTATTTCCTGGTTCCTGAATTAACATTTTTGAAAAGCTATCACTTCAAGTCTTTACAGTAATCTGGATCTTTGGTAGGAATTTATCACTGTCAGGTGACAGTCTTCAAGTAGTTAATTAACGATCCTTTCCCCTCACTTATGGCATATTGGAAATGTACCTATAAATATTTCATCTTAAAATTAAAATTTCAATATTTCTTATGGCTTCTTATTTTGGTTTTAGATGGCTTCTTGTACATTGGTAAGTACTATCCTCATTTTCTTTTACCATTCCTTAACTGCTGTTTTATGCACCTTACAACTTCATATTAAGAATGTAGAAGACATTAGTCTTAATTCGTGAAAATTTATAGTTATGGAAAAGTTTTTAAAAGCAACACCTGGCTGGGCATGGTGGTGTGCAACTGTAATCCCAGCAACTCTGGAGGGTAAGGCAGGAGGATCACTTGAGCACAGGAGTTCAAGGCCAGCCTGGGCAACACAGTGAGACCCTGTCTCTAAAAAAAAAAAAAAATTAAGAAATAAAGGCCCAACACCTGAATTCTTTGTTTTATTTTTGGTATTTCAAAACAAGCAAGTTTTTGATTAATAATGTATTTTAGAAAACAAGTTTTAATAAGCAGACAAATAAATCAAAACATCTGAAATTCATTTTTCTGGTGTGCGATAATTACTAGGGCTTCTACAATTGTTTTGAGTGAGTAATTTCCTCAGCGTACAACATCTACTTTTAAACAGAATAGTGAATGTATTCTTTACAGTACTTCTTTTTAGGATTCTCAAAAATTCTCTCATAATAAATTCCGATTGCAGATACATTTAGCCCCAAGATTTCTGCCCTATTTTTCTCTATGTTTATACTCTTAGCAGGGAGCTGCTAATGTTCCTCAAAATATGTAATAAACCATTGTCAGCTGGCAAAGTAGCTATATACCTGAAGTTATCATATTTGAGGCAACTTTGCATTAATACTAACACACACTGACAGATTTTATGAAATATTTATTCAACATAAATCCTTTGAACCAATTAATTGTTTTACTATGGAATTTTTATTTTAAAGATAAGTGCATACTGAAAAGTCAACAACAATTTGTTTCAAATGCATTTTTTTAATTTTAAACAAGTAATAGAATATTTCAGGTGGTCGGATTTACAACTGCACAACTTACAGGTGAGCTCTTATCTAACCTAAGTTCTTGCCTTAGCAGATCCCCTGCACTTACTGACAGAGTAGGTCTTTGGGGAGAACTCCACCTCTATACCCTTGTTCCTTAACACTGTTCCCAAGATATCACAATGAAGAAAGATAATCTCATAGAATTATTTTCAAAATAAAACAAAAACTTCAGGAATATTGACTATAGTTCAATCATCTGTTTTACAAACGAAGTAACGGCAGGCCTCTTCCTCTTATCCATAATGACATCTATATTGTTAGCTCCTCCTCATCTAAGAAAAAATAAATCAACCGAAACCGAATCTCCATGTACAATATTCTTTTTCTGAGAGGCATTTATTAAGCATTGAGAATCCAGAGATGAATAAGTACGGTTCTCTGATTTGAAAGATCTGTAGTCTAGTCAGGGAGGGGAATGACAAATAACAATCCTACATCATACTGATGTTATAATAAACATTTATGTAAAGTGCCAGAAAGCACAGAAGGTGGAAAGACTATTTACCAACCAAACTTAGAGTAACTTTTATATCTGATCTCTTTTTCCTCTGACCTTTTTTGCCTTTTAAATAAATACCATCTAAATAGCGATATTTAGAAATTGATTTTTCTGTGCTGTGCTATATGGCATTTCATCAAACAATTTATTGAATTTATAATAGAAGGCACATTGATTCTAGTATTCCCTTATCTAATAAATCCATCATTACATTAAAGATAAGAGTAATTGTTATACTTTTTAAAAATATGTCTTTAGTATTGACCATTTTTTAGACATTTTATTCCCAACTGTTCACATTTCACTAGTATTTCTTGGGTCACAAATTTAAGTCGGTCTGTAAATATTATGGCTCAAACTTATGAAAACTTTCTATATTTTTGAACTATATCCATCCCAGAGTGAAAAACTTTCAGCCTAAACTTTTCAGTGCATCAAACCTAAAGTGGAAGCTGAACAGGCTTTTATAATGGTGTTCTATTAAAAACAACGAATGTGTGATAGAGTAACTCTTAGTTAAGCTTTTATTTTACCTAAGCGCTTATCTTAGTAGACACATGCCCTTTTTAAATGTACAATAATAAAAATCATTATGATAAAAATAAAAGCTACTGAGAAACCAATAAATACATTGTTTTCCA
>NW_012105364.1:10236185-10250381 GCF_000951045.1 Mandrillus leucophaeus
AGGCAGGAGGATCACTTGAGCACAGGAGTTCAAGGCCAGCCTGGGCAACACAGTGAGACCCTGTCTCTAAAAAAAAAAAAAAATTAAGAAATAAAGGCCCAACACCTGAATTCTTTGTTTTATTTTTGGTATTTCAAAACAAGCAAGTTTTTGATTAATAATGTATTTTAGAAAACAAGTTTTAATAAGCAGACAAATAAATCAAAACATCTGAAATTCATTTTTCTGGTGTGCGATAATTACTAGGGCTTCTACAATTGTTTTGAGTGAGTAATTTCCTCAGCGTACAACATCTACTTTTAAACAGAATAGTGAATGTATTCTTTACAGTACTTCTTTTTAGGATTCTCAAAAATTCTCTCATAATAAATTCCGATTGCAGATACATTTAGCCCCAAGATTTCTGCCCTATTTTTCTCTATGTTTATACTCTTAGCAGGGAGCTGCTAATGTTCCTCAAAATATGTAATAAACCATTGTCAGCTGGCAAAGTAGCTATATACCTGAAGTTATCATATTTGAGGCAACTTTGCATTAATACTAACACACACTGACAGATTTTATGAAATATTTATTCAACATAAATCCTTTGAACCAATTAATTGTTTTACTATGGAATTTTTATTTTAAAGATAAGTGCATACTGAAAAGTCAACAACAATTTGTTTCAAATGCATTTTTTTAATTTTAAACAAGTAATAGAATATTTCAGGTGGTCGGATTTACAACTGCACAACTTACAGGTGAGCTCTTATCTAACCTAAGTTCTTGCCTTAGCAGATCCCCTGCACTTACTGACAGAGTAGGTCTTTGGGGAGAACTCCACCTCTATACCCTTGTTCCTTAACACTGTTCCCAAGATATCACAATGAAGAAAGATAATCTCATAGAATTATTTTCAAAATAAAACAAAAACTTCAGGAATATTGACTATAGTTCAATCATCTGTTTTACAAACGAAGTAACGGCAGGCCTCTTCCTCTTATCCATAATGACATCTATATTGTTAGCTCCTCCTCATCTAAGAAAAAATAAATCAACCGAAACCGAATCTCCATGTACAATATTCTTTTTCTGAGAGGCATTTATTAAGCATTGAGAATCCAGAGATGAATAAGTACGGTTCTCTGATTTGAAAGATCTGTAGTCTAGTCAGGGAGGGGAATGACAAATAACAATCCTACATCATACTGATGTTATAATAAACATTTATGTAAAGTGCCAGAAAGCACAGAAGGTGGAAAGACTATTTACCAACCAAACTTAGAGTAACTTTTATATCTGATCTCTTTTTCCTCTGACCTTTTTTGCCTTTTAAATAAATACCATCTAAATAGCGATATTTAGAAATTGATTTTTCTGTGCTGTGCTATATGGCATTTCATCAAACAATTTATTGAATTTATAATAGAAGGCACATTGATTCTAGTATTCCCTTATCTAATAAATCCATCATTACATTAAAGATAAGAGTAATTGTTATACTTTTTAAAAATATGTCTTTAGTATTGACCATTTTTTAGACATTTTATTCCCAACTGTTCACATTTCACTAGTATTTCTTGGGTCACAAATTTAAGTCGGTCTGTAAATATTATGGCTCAAACTTATGAAAACTTTCTATATTTTTGAACTATATCCATCCCAGAGTGAAAAACTTTCAGCCTAAACTTTTCAGTGCATCAAACCTAAAGTGGAAGCTGAACAGGCTTTTATAATGGTGTTCTATTAAAAACAACGAATGTGTGATAGAGTAACTCTTAGTTAAGCTTTTATTTTACCTAAGCTCTTATCTTAGTAGACACATGCCCTTTTTAAATGTACAATAATAAAAATCATTATGATAAAAATAAAAGCTACTGAGAAACCAATAAATACATTGTTTTCCATAAAATTTTTATGCATGTGAATCATTTAGTCCTCAGAAAAATTCTGTGAAGCACTAATTATTATCCCAATATTAAATTTATATGTAGAAAGGCATTCTCAAAATTTAAGAGATTTGCATAAGAACATACAATATGCAGACAGCCTATACAGAACTTCAAGTTTTCGATTTTGCAATTTCATAGTAGTATATTTTGTAATCTAAAACATAACATTTCCACTTCTAAACATTTCCATTTATACTTAAATACAACAGACAATTATGATTCTAAGTTTCACTATACTGTAATATATAAAATCAATTTAAAATGGCAAGATTTTTATACTTAATCACAAACATACTAAGCATTCACACAACTTACATAAAATCTTTACAACAAAGACCTAGAAAGAAGAGGATGTATGTTACATGGACTGAATATTAGTGGCTGTGAGTTTACTACTAATGATTTCACGTGCCTATAGATAAGTGGTAAACTGGCTTGGGATTAGGACCAAAACTTAGTTCTGTCACTTACTGTGTGACCTTGGACAAATGCCTTAAGTTCTCTGCGCTTCTGTTCCTTCTCTGTAAAATAATAATACATCGCACATGGTACATTGGTGGAAGATGAATTCTAGGGCAAATATATAGGATGATAGCTGGCATATAGCAGGCATCTAATAATTATTAGCTAATATTAAATTTGTTCTAAGAAAAAGTATGTTAGAACTTAATATTATTTTTAAAATTGTTAACACTGTTTATGATTAGGCAATCCCAAAGTTCAGTTTTAAGACATTATGCATTTGTTCTGCCCATAAATGTAAAATAGCTAATTAATTTAACAAAGTATTTTCCCTTTGAATAATAAATGTTTAAATAGAACTTAGCTGGAGACTAGTCAGTCGTGTATTCTGTGAGGTTACAGAAATTAAAATTTTATATTAGTATTCTCAACTATACAGCCAATTGAAAAGCTATTTGTCAATAAGGCTACCAAGGCAGTCATTATTTGAGAGACCAAGATCTGAAGTAATGGGAACCACAAAGAAGTGAGTGTAACATACTAATACAATTTCTTCTGGAGATATTTTCAGATAACTAATCTGAACAGGCATAAGAGGGAAAGTCAAGAAAATAAGAAAAAACAATGCCTTTTTAAAAACAAACTCAAAAATTATGCAGAGATTTTGACACTCTTAATTCTGGGGTTATAAAAATTGGAATTTGGGGTTCTTTAAGTAGGAAGAGGTCTGTGGGAAACACTTTATGCTTTTAGTTACAATCTCGAGAGGGCCATTCTCTAGTGTAGGGGTAAACTGGAATTAAAATAGCTCTTAAAAATTCTGAAATAATTCCAATTCATATATGGATAAAGGTGATCTTCCCTACTAGAAAATTAGATCCTCTAATCTAATTTTGGAGGAAGAAAACCTCATCTCTAGCCTCTATAACTTTTCACCAGGTAGGAGCTTTAAAATAACTGATCATCTTAAAGAAATAGATAAGAAAATGGAAAATTTTACTCAGAAACAAACTAATTAAAAACAACTCATTGGAAATTTTAGAAAATAAAAAATGCAATACATTAAATTATAAATGTAATAGCTATGTTTCATTAATGATCAGCCACTACAAAAAGATTATTAACTAGGAAACAGGTAAGTAGAAAAATAAACAGACTGAAATGCAAACCTAGAAAAATAATTTTAGAATACGTAAAGAAAATGAGCTCCATAATTTAAAATATCTAATGCATATAACTGGAGTTCAGAAAAGAATAGAAAGAAACAATATTTGAAAATATATCGTGCATAGAATTCTCCAAGACAGATAAAACCAGTCAACAACATTAAACCTGTAAAAGATATCAAAAAGCTTTAAGATCAAAGAGAATAAAGAAAAAACACACACAGACACGTTGGCTGTACACTTGCTGAAAAAGAAAGAAAAACTTAAAAGAAGGTAGAGGGGCAAAAAGGACGTTACTTTAACAGGAATGACAGACAGTAAGACTGAGAACTCACTTGAGCTGACATAATGTAAGTCGGAAGATGATAAAATGACAGCTTTAAAGTACTGGGGGAAGAAAAGCCAATCTTAACTCCTACAGCCAGTAAAAAAATACCCTTAAAATTATGATCAGATGAGGAAATTTTCAGAGAAATGCCTGAGAAAAGTCATTTCAAGGAACATTGTAATAAAAGATATAATAAGGTAGTTCAGGAAGTAGAAGTACAGTAATATAAAAGGATGACTACGCTTGGAAAGTTTGGAATAGAAATGAGGATAAATCTAAATGAATATTCACTGTTCTAAATAACATCTTGTGGAGTGTGAAGTATGTTTGTGTGTATAAATAAATATATAAATACATAATAATAAACATAATAATACAATATAACTAATATATATAAACATATGTGTATGTGTGTGTAGATTTGCATATAGGTATATGTTTATATTTGTATGTGTATATGTATATAATTAAAACATATAAAAACAATAGCAGGAAGCTCAGGACTTAGACAAATAGAATTAAAATATAAGGTTATTATATTGTCCAGAAAGTGGTGAAAATACAAATAAAAAGCGAATTGTGGGCCAGGCTCAGTGGTTAATGCCTGCAATCCCAGCACTGGGAGGCTGAGGTGAGCAGGTCACCTGAGGACAGGAGTTTGAGAACAGCCTGGCCAGCATGGTAAAACCTGGTCTCTACTAACAATACAAAAATTAGCCGGGCATGGTGGTGGGTGCCTGTAGTCCCAGCTTCTTGGGAGACTGAGGCAGGAGAATCGCTTGAAGCTGGGAGGCAGAGGTTTCAGTGAGCCAAGATCGTGTCACTGCATTCCAGCCGGGGTAAAAGAGTAAGACTCCATCTCAAAAAATAAAAAAATAAAAAAAATAAAAAATCTACTTGAAATATAAAATATGGATTTCCACAATCACCATATCAATTAAATATCATAATGGATACTCTCTCCAGTGAAATAAAGCAACAAAAATTTTAATATATTTCTCAATTCTAATGTCTGATTGTATTGGATTTGTATGTATGCAATTATGTCATCTGGAAATAATGGCAGATTTTTCTTCTCCGTTTCTAATACATGTAATTTTTGGCACTTTCCACTGGCTTCTGGTATCATGCGGGGCTTGTTTCTAAAATTAATCCTTTTATCAGACTTTTTAAAAGTTTTTAAATTTTTTGACTTTTATTTTTTGACTTTTATTCAGGGGGTGCATGCATAGGTTTTTTGGAAAGGTATATTGTATGACGCTGAGGTTTGGGGAATGACTGAACCTGTCACGCAGGTAAAGAGCATAGTACCCCAAAAGGTAGCTTCTCAGACCTTTCCCTTCTATCTCTATTTCCCCTCTAGTAGTCCCCAGTGTCTATTATTCCCATTTTTATTTCCATTTGTACCATTGTTTAGCTCCCACTTATTTATTTATTTATTTATTTATTTATTTATTTATTTTGAGATGGAGTCTCGCCTTTCGCCCTAAGGCGGTTTTCTCCTTTCTCAGTAAACAGAACATACAATCGGGTTTTACACTGAGATGTTCCATTGCCCAAGGACGGGCAGGAGACAGATGCTTTTCTCTATCTCAACTACCAACAACTGCCAAGAGGCCTTCTTTCCTCTTGTACTAGTCCTCCTCAGCACAGACTCTTCACGGGTGTCCGGCTGGGGGACGATCAGGCCTTTCCCTTCCCACGAGGCCATATTTCAGACTATCACATGGGGAGAAACCTTGGACAATACCTAGCTTTCCTAGGCAGAAGTCCCTGCGACCTTTGGCAGTGTACGTGTCCCTGGGTACTTGAGATTAAGAGAATGGTGATGACTTTTAACCAGCAAGCTGCCTTCAGGCACTTGTTTAACAAAGCACACCCTGCACAGCTCAAAATCCTTTAAACCTTGAGTCACCACAGCACATGTCTCTTGCAAGGACAAGGTTGCGGGTAGGGTCACAGATTAACAGCATCTCAAATACAGAACAAAATGGAGTCTCTTATGTCTACTTCTTTCTATATAGACATGGTAACAGTCTGATCTTTCTTTCTTTTCCCCACAACTGCCATGCTAGGAATTACTTACATCTGGTGCTTGCTTGTGGTAAAAAAGGCATGAGTGTTTCCAATGGACCTGTAGTGGAACATGTGAAAGAAAACTCAACTGAAGCCATTGGAGATGCTCTATAGGGAAAATAATGATAATGATAATGAATACTTACACCATGGTTCTACGGGACGGATAGATGGATAGATGAGATGGTCTGATAGGCATATCGATAGAAAGTTTCCTCTCAGCCTATCAATGAAATTAGTTCTACTTATTATCATCCCCATTTTCAGATAAAGAAAATGAAGCAAGAGGTATTACATAACTTGTACAAGTTCACACAACTAGTAAGCGGTAGAACGAGGATTTGAACTCCAGCACCCCAGTTCAGTTATCTTAAGCACCACACTATGCTGGACACACAGAGAAAGTTTAAGTAAAGCAGACCACCAGAAAACCAGGAAGTGGGTAGCAGGAAGGTAGAAGGCCAGGTGGAGAAAATTGCATTACCTGCATCATGAAAATCTATGAAAGTGCACATGAGAGAAAGAGCTTTAAACATCTACCAGGCTCTGAAACAGAAAGCTAAGGCAGCTAAAGAAGTCATGTTTTTTGGTCCCAATTTTTATCCCTTCTCTCATTTCCAGTTTGACCCTAGAAGATCTTGGAATAAAATATTAGCCTCTTTAGCTTTTCTTTATTCACCCACATGCTTTGGAAAAAAAAAAAAACAGAATTAGTTTTTAAAACAGCTTAACTCATATTTGTCAGATTAATCTCTTATTCTAAGAAGGATTCACATTACTACTTGCAGTTTATCATAAGTTGCAAATTTCTAGACTCTGTGGATGTGTGTCCTCGTTACAAAAATGATTACAGTTGGAAACTCAGGATGAATGAGAAAGAGGCCATGAATTTGTGGTTCTGTTTTCCTCCTCACAGTTTTTTCTTTGCCAGACCAATTAAATAAACAATCTGAGTTTCAATTCTAAAAATAAAACACACGCATTTACAGTTGCCCAAATATGTTTTCATTTTCACAAATAAAAAGAAATACTACAAGGATTTAATTATAACAAGACTTTGACTTTTGTGGCAATATGATAGGTTAGTTAATGTTTGTGTACCTTCTCTAAAGAAAGAAATAAACTAGGACCCAGCAGGGCAGCCTGAATGCTGTCTAGCAGCTGTCACGCTGGAAATTTGTCGTATGGATTTCATAATAATAGAAATTAGCTGGCAACTCTTCAACACATCAGGCAAAAACGCTGCCATTCCTTTTAGAATTTTGTAGTGCAGAAGAGAAATGCTGGGGAAATTAATGCAGTCTTATGGAGGTGATAATTGTTAAAGAAAATAAAAGGATTAATAGCAGCCTATAGTGTGAAATGTGCAATTTACTGCAAGAATCCATGAATGAGGGTCTAAAACACTACTTTCAAAGGAATAATACTGAAGGCACTCAACAGCTGCCTTTCCTTCATTCTACAGATATTTTAAACTTCAAAGTTTGGCTACTACAAGTGTTAGGCAGACAAAGACTGGCAGGATCCTGTTGGGAAATGATGCACAATGAGGTAGTTACTAAAATTAAGAGCAATTACATTAACCAACATGGGTTTTTCCAAAGGAAGGTTATCCAAATTCTTCTTGGAATGTCAGCCAAAATATCATGTTACCTGAAATCTTCTAACTCTGAATATTAATTATTTAATCTAAAATTTCTCACAGAAAGAATATTTTTAAAAGATGCATTTTCATCTTTTTCCTGCCTCTGAGAATAGCTCTAAAAGGAGATAATAAATCCTACTTCAAATACAATTTGTTCCTCTAACATTTGGGGTTTAACCGATGAATTCTATTTATGGATTGATAAAAATGGAAACAAAACAATGGAACTCATCTGTCAATACCTAGTTCCCTTGTTCTCTCTTGCTTTTATACATCATAATGAAGAGTGACTTCAGCCTGGAACACTCTTTGATTTGAATCTCAATTTAGACATTCCTTCCTTTACAAATAGTTTCTTGATTCTTCCAAACATTAGAAATTTATGAGATAATTTTTGGCTGTTATTTTGTTTTTATTTGTCCATAAAATAAATTGGGGCTAATGTTGCCCCAATTTTTTTTTTTTAACTTTTAAGTTCCAGAGTACATGTGTAGGTCTGTTACATAGGTAAACATGTGTCATGGGGGTTTGTTCCACAGATTATTTCATCACTGAGATATTAAGTCTAGTACCCACCAGTTATTTTTCATTATCCTCCCCTCCTCCCAACCTCCACCCTCCAATAGGCACCCATGTGTCCAGGAGTTCTTATCATTTATCTCCCACTTAAAAGTAAAAATATGAAGTATTTGGTTTTCTGTTCCTGCATTAGTTTGCTAAGGATGGAATTTTTATGCTTTCAAAAATGTAGGATTTGTATAATAATATATTAGAAGAACATAAATGTTTAGTATTCTTAATGTGCTTTCATAATATCATATATTTCTCCTCTCACAGTACTTAGCACACACTGTATTGGATGAATTTATTTAATTTTTCCTTTTTCTAATCTTATAAATGCTGAGAAAGCAAAGAACACTGATATACAGTAAGCTCTGCATAAATACATGGAATGAAATGATAGATAAATTCAATAGAGTGTTTATAAAAATTCACATAGTAAAGTTCTGACTCAGAATACAATTAAGATTTTGGACAGCATTATAAAAATAAAAGCCAACCAAAGCACCAAAAATCAGAGAAAGATGGCTTACATAAACAAAGCATTTAGAAAATACTTTTAAAATGTGGAAAATAGCAATGAATGTTAACAGTAGATGAAGAAAATTCAGAAAGTAAATTCATAAGCAATATGAAAATTGTGCTAGTTATTTTGTCATGATTTTTAAAAAAATATTAAATGAAGCCATCCATTTTGTAAAGGAAGTCAAAAACAGAAATACAGGAATCCAGAACAAAGATAGTGAGTGAGGCAACAGAAGAAATAAAATGTGATCTGTTAGAACTTGGGAAAGAAGTAGAAAGAAAGAAAAATAAATGCAAAAAGGAAGACAAAATTTGAAGGAATGCAAAGGAGAGAAGAAACATAAAAATATATTGTAGGGGGCACAGATTATAAAAGTTGAAGTGTCAAGCACAAAGAAGGGAGATAAAGACACAAATAGGAAAAATTAGAGAGACTGTAATAAATATAGAAGACAGGCAAAATAATAATAGGAGTCTTGAAAAAATGAATAAATATTTATACAATTCTAGAAAAATGTTATTAAATACACATACTAGAAGAACACACAGTCAGCTAGAGAAGTGATCCAGAATGATTAATACTGAGTATAGTCATTAGACTTTAACAATACAGAAACAAATAGGAGGAAAAAAATATGGTAGGATTCAAATTTCTCTGCAGCTATAGAAAATATCAGAATAGTATTGAGCAATATCTAAAGACAATTAAAAGAGAAAGCGTAAGCTCAGGCTTTATTAAAGCCAGGATATAAAGTATGAAGCCACATTTTGTAGGACCAGCTTCCCTGCAAATGTCATGTACAATAATTCTAGAAATATTGTCTCTATGAACTTTCTTAAGGCTCTATTTAGGGAATTGCCAAAGAAATCATGAAATGAAAAGTCAGTGAGACAGAAATAACCTAATTACAGAAATTTGACTAAAATAAAAATGGAACTTAAAGTGGGTCGAACCACACAATTTCAATTTCCATTGTTTCTTCTTTCCTCCTGTATCTTTGCATTTTCATCTGGAGTTTTTTTTTCTGCTTGAAGACAATTTAGTGTTTTCTTTAGTGCTGTGTTCACAGTTATTGCTCTTCCCAAAGTTTATATATTTCATTTTCATTTTCAACGAAATTTTTCACTCAATAAAGGATTTTGATTGGCATTTTTTTCCTGGCAAGAAGTTACTTGTCAATGATCATTGCTGCTTTCAAGTTCATCTGTCTTCTTTAAATTCAGCTACTTTTAACATTTGCTTGTATTTCTCCTAAATTCGCATTACCTCTCTTCGGTCTCAAAATAATTCCACTTACGTATCTTAAACTCTTATTTTCTGTTTTGAAGTGTCCATGCTCATTCTGGGTATCTTCTTCTGACCAGTATATTATTAATAGTTCATAGATGCTACTCTCAACAGTATCTAATGGGCTGCTAAACCTTTATCACTTCTTTCCAAATTTGACTATGATACTTTAGTCCTAAAATTTCAACATTTTATAGTTTTCAGTTTTCTGCCAGATTTTCTAGTTTACATTACGTGTCCTTTAACAGAGTAAAATTGTTATTTTAGGGGTTTTGATAGATCAGTACCTGGAGCCCTGTGAATCTTTTCTGATGCGTGTTTCTGCTGGGTTTTGTTCAGTTGGTCTTTCCCCTTTATATACCTGGATATCTTGGATACTTTTATGTTCCAGACCTTGTTTTTGCAAAACTGGCTGCATAAATAATTTTTCTTGACCTAAGATAGTGTTACTTTCCTCTAGAGATGATTTATCTTTTGTTTCTGCCAGAGCAATATAAACATGGGATTGATTACCTTTATCTGCTTTTAGAAACTGAAATATCCCAAAGCTGACTTGAGAGTTTGCAAGGGTGTTTATCTGTCCAGTTGACCTTTACTTTTGGGTTGCAGCTTCTTGGAAGCCCTCCTCAAAGCTACAGGTATTCATCAGAGCCAAACTCCCCTTGCACACAGATTTCCGCTCTGGTGATCTGTAATAGAATTAGAGTTGGATTCTTTTCTGATGCACTTCACAACTAATAACTACCAGCAGAGATTCAATTATAAAAATAAAGAAGCTATTGAAGTACTGAAGCAAACTACGGAGAACTTTTATATAAACTTAGAGTGGAAAAAGATGATCTAACCATGACTTGCGATTCAGAACTCTCACAGAAAAGACTGATAATTTTTGCCATATAAAAAACTTTAAGAAAAACCTTTTTGCACATCAAGAAATACCATAAATTCAAAGAGCAACCCAGAAAAAATATTTATAATTCTGTCACAGACAAACATGGACTCTTGCTGGAATATATAAATCTCTAAAAATGAGAAAAAATGAAAAATGGGTAAGGGTTATGAAAATACAAAAAAATGTAAGCAGTCTTTAAACACAAATAGATGCTCAAACTAACTAATAATGAAAAAAAAAACAGGAGTTAAGCTTACTCTGAGTTGCCATTTTGTTTTAACACATTGGCAAAAACTGAAAAGTTCAAGAAAACATTCCATCGGTGAGGCTATGTTAAAACAGGTATCCTCATATGTTGCTGATTGGAGTAGATACTGGTGCAATTCTAATGAACAAAACTTTGTCAATAACTATCAAAATTGCAGAAATATTTCACACAACAATCAAACATATGACATATTTCTCACATATACTTGCATAGGTGAAAAATGATATACAGGTTAAGTATCTTGAATTTAAAAAAATCTGAAATGGTTAAAATCCTAAATTTTTTGAATGCCTATGTGGAGACTGAAAGTTTGCTGTTGTCTGTTGTTGCTGTTATTCAAAAGCAAGTATTCTGATGATGCTACTGTGCTGCTTTGTTACCCTGAACACATCATTTTTTCACTATATGAAGAGTATGTCATACATTTCACTGTTAAGTGCTTATGTAGGAATAAGAGTAAGACAATGATTACTTTATTGGTAGCATGTAAATTCAGAGTCAGAAATGGTGGCAACCACAGATTGTTCACAAACGTGGCTGAGAAAGTGACATCTTTGCTTTCTGATGGTTCAAGATACACAAACTTTGTTTCAGGCACAAAATTATTTAAAATGTTGTATAAGATCACCTTCAGACTATGCATAGAAGGTGTGTATTAAACATAAATGAATGCATGTAAAGACTTGGGTTTCCCAAGATATTTCATTAGGCATATGAAAATTTCCAAAATCCAAAATACGAAACACTTCTGGTCCCAAGCATTTCAGATAATGTATAATCAACCTGTGTATGCACAAGCTTATTCATTGCAGCATATTGTCTAATAGCAAAAATTTACATTTGTAATATTGAAATGTGCACCTGTATGAGACAGATCAAGTAAATTATGGTTACTTTATGTGAACTCAGATCATTGTTTTTACTTTCATATATATACCACAGGCCTAACATTTTTATTTTTATATATATAATTATTGTATATAAAATTAAATGCTTAATAACAATATACACTAAAATTAAAACAGTAACATAAATTAACACACACCCTATAACTAAGAAAACAAAAACTTTTGGAAGCATTCCATGCTGACTTTGTGTATTTCTGTACAAACAGGAAGAAAAAGGGCTTTGTCAAGAAAAGGAGAGAATGAGAAAGAGGTTCTATTGGAATATATTATCCAATAATCTGTTTTAGGAGAGCATATGAGTGATGTGGTATATTTTATAAGCCTTTCAATAATAGAACATAATTGAATTATCTTCAGAATCAAGTGACAAATTTGGTGGAAATAAAATTCTTACATCAAAATATTTTTCCTTCAAACTTCCAAAGAAAAGACCCCTGCCCCACCCAAGACTAGACCAGGTTACATACATATACTTACACACACACACACATGCACACATACACACACACACACTCACAAACACATCCTTTGCATTTCACCTTTCGTTGCAATATCATATATATAATTATTTCACTATGGAGTGGCTTCTCCAACATCCTGCAAATTCCATAATAATAAAGAATGTGCCTATTTTATTTGCATCTTTTTTCATATAGGTTTGTGTCAGATACAGATTAAGTGTACAATAAATGAATAAATGAGCAAATGAACAAATTCAAATAAATCCATAAAATGCCTATGTGTTTTTCTTTATTTTCTTCTGCTATTTATAATTAAAGTAAAAGTATCTAAGGAAAGGTACATTTTGCTCTGTAGTGAATATGCTGTATAGTCTAAGTATATGCTTAAAGGGTTTTTTAATTCTATTTTGAATTTAGTACAAATCTGTCTGTTCATGAAGCGTTTTACAGTCTGTTTTGTGTTTGGTTGGTTTTGTTTGTTTGTTTGTTTGTTTCTTGAGACAAGGTCTTGCCATGTCACCTTGGAGTGACATGGAGTGCAGTGACACAATCACGGATCACTGCAGCCTGGACCTCCTGGGCTCAAGGGATCCTCCTCCCTTAGCCTCCCAAGTAGCTGGGACCACAGGTGCACATCACCATGCCCAGCTAATTACCCTGTCTCTACAGTCTGTATTATAGAACTTTTTTAAAAATTTGGAATAATTTGGATTCCAAGGTTAATTATGTCCATTATTAATGCAAGATTTTGGGCAAAAGTGTAAATAACAATAATAGCTAACACAGAGTGCTCCCTTATGTGTCAGATACCTTTCCAGGAGCTTTATTAAACATACAAGTTAATTCCAGATTAATTCTGTGATGTTATGTTAATTTTATATCGATGAGTCATCTGAAACAAGCAGAGGTTAAGAAAGTTGTCCAAAGTAAGGAAGCCATGTGGGAGAGAAGAGACTCTTTTTTTTTCAATGTTCAGTTTCCTTTAATGACCCCCGTCTCCCTGAAGGGGCAGATGCAGGCAGCTAGGCGTTGGCAAGAGATGTTCACTTGAAGATCGTGCCCTGATTGAAGTCTTGGCCAACATGCTGGAAGGTCCCCTCCCAGGAAAAGTACTCTCGAACTTTCCCTATGAATATATTTGGATTCCAAGTGTCTCCTCGCTGCCAGGATCCAGTTTCCTCCGTGTGTATGATTCATAGTCCACCTGCCAATTTGCACTCAGAGGAAAGGCAAGCTCCTGGCCTCGGAAGACCCAGACTCTAGAAACGGAGCTGCTATTGTTGGTTCCAAAGGGGATGAAACTGGTGAAGGCATTCTTCCTCAGCTTGTCCAGTCGCTGGAACATTCCAGTGATGAGATTGCAGCTCATGAAGATCTGACTGAGTGAGTTCATCAGGGCAGCGATACTCTGAGTATCACAGGGACTAGCCATCCTCATCAAAGTGCTCCCAAAAATATGGCAGTGCCACAGGGAGTGTGTCCTTGTTGGAGTCCTTGTTGCTTAAATTCATCCAACAGGGCCAGGTGCGGCAGCTCACGCCTGTAATCCCAACATTTTGGGAGGCCGAGGCTGACGAATAACGAGGTCAGGAGTTCGAGACCAGCCTGACCAACATGATGAAACCCCATCTCTACTAAAAATACAAAAAATTAGTTGGGCATAGCGGTGGGTGCCTGTAATC
>NW_012105364.1:10251336-10253670 GCF_000951045.1 Mandrillus leucophaeus
GGGTGTACTTCCCTGCAGCAACTCATTGCTCCATAGTAGGTAATGGCATTGCTCTCAAACACACAGAACCCACAATCACCCTCAAATGCTGGATACTTGCCAGCAGGAAATTTGCAGAGAAATTCAGGGGTGCGATTGGTTTGGCCAAAGTGGAAGTGGGGTGGTGTGGACAGCGCATGGACCTGAGCCCCGCTGTACTGAGCAGCAATGAGGGCCCTGAAGGCCCTCTAGTTTTTGGGATATGTGTACAGGGTCCCAGCTGCCATGGTGATTCCGCAAAGAAAGGGGCAAGAAGAGATTCTTTCTGAGGTTTAAGATACATACCATCTATATGTACTTAAAATATACATTCATATGCATAGAAAAGACATGTGAAAGAAGCTCAGCAGAGGCTACTTCCCGAGAGGACTGCAGGACTTAGGATCTACAGTGAGAGGAGGATGAATAGTTTACTCTAAATGTTTATCTTTGTACTGTTTGAAAGGTTTACTATGTGCATATGTCACATTGTCAGTTAAAAGAAGAGACAGAGCAAATCCTACCTACCCTGAAATGTGTGTGTTGTTCCACTTGGCAAGAAATGCCAAATAAAGGGAGGAAAGCCAAGGCCCAAATTGTCAATATCACAGTCTTGCACATGGCCAGTCCTGTATAGCAGAGAAAGTATTTCGGATAATTTATAAACATCAAAGTATATATTTTATACATTCTATATCTATGCCTTTGGAGAAAAATATATTACAAAACAAAGTGTAACTTGTATCACTTTATTTGAATTATTTCACATGTTGATTTACTTTAGAAAGCCATTGTGAAATGTGCTTCTACTGTAATATACGACTGTGTGTTGGTCACTTTATTAATAGAATAATTGCATTGTGCTTTTTTTTCACATGCACTACCACTCAAAAGTATTTCTTTGAAAACAGCACTGACTTTTTGATCCCCATAATTCAAGTCTTGTAATCATTCAACATCAAATAGGGAGCAAAACTCATCATTTTCAAAGTTACGCTGAGGTCGTATTATGACACATCATTCTAAGATATTGTTTCACTTGTCAGAAAAACACCTGTAGAAAGAATTAGTCTATTTGTCTATTTCAAAGGGATTTTTTTGAAAGTCTGAAATCTGAAAAACAAAACAAACAAACAAAAATGATAAAGGACAAAACTTGTAGTAGGATGAGCCACTGTTATTTTGCCTTCTGCTCAATCCAACTCACGAAAGAAATACTTGTTTGGCAAATGAGTAAATGGTGGTATTATTTACTGAAGCTGACTATACAACATACTCAAACAAGGATAGTTTGAGAATAAAAGGATGTATTATCCACTATCCTCAGCAATCTAACGCAGAAGCAGAAAACCAAATACCGCATGTTCTCCCTTGTAAGTGGGAGCTGAACAAGGAGACACATGGACACAGGGAGGGGAACATCACACACTCAGGCCTGTGGGAGGAGGGCAGGGGGAAAGAGAGCATTAGAAAAAGTAGCTAATGCATGCTGGGCTTAATACCTAAGTGATGGGTTGATATGTGCAGCAAACCACCACGGCACACATTTACCTAGGTAACAAACCTGCACGTCCTGCACATGTACCCCAGAACTTAAAAAAAATTAAGAATTGTTTAAAAAATGCAATACCAATAATTACTCTATGACAACAGGTATAAGCTAAGACTGTCCCAGGCATATCAGATGGCTTTTGCTACATAGCATACTAGCCGTTGGATTTAAACAACAATATTTTTTTTAATTTCATGATTCTATGGGTAGCTTAGGAGGATCTTGTGGCTTGGGCCTGCTTGGCTGATTTTCTCTGGACTCATAGACAGAATGCAGGCCAGTTGGTGGCTGAATGATCTAAGATAGCTTCTGAATCATTCTAGGCTCACAGCTCTGGCAGTTGTCAGCAAATGTGCAGCTTGTCTTATTATCCATGGGGTTGGCTCTTCCACATGATAACTATGGCATTCTACAGG
Organism: Mandrillus leucophaeus; assembly: GCF_000951045.1. NCBI lineage: Eukaryota > Metazoa > Chordata > Mammalia > Primates > Cercopithecidae > Mandrillus > Mandrillus leucophaeus. The sequence continues at coordinate 10,253,323 of NW_012105364.1, forward strand.
CAACAAAAGTTGAATCTAAGACCTCTTGAAGCCTGGGCTCATAACTCGTACATCTTGTTCCTCATCATTTTTACTGCATTTGATGTATGAAGGAAAGTGACAAGGTCAGTCCCAGATTTAAAGAGTGGAGAACTAGACTCCACCATTTGATGAGAGTTACTGACAAGTATTGTGACTATTTGTGCAATCCAAAACTCTGGGCACACTAGAATATATGATCAGCCTGCATTTTCTGAAACGAGGAAAGCTAAAAGAAGTACAGCTTCTTTCCAAATACCACAAAACAAAGGCTATGCTCCTGCCCTGTGACTTCAAATACAGGTCTTAGAATTATGAAAATATCTCTGA
>NW_012105364.1:10255155-10259571 GCF_000951045.1 Mandrillus leucophaeus
AGGGGAACATCACACACCAGGGCCTGTCGCGGGGTGGGGGGAGTGGGGAGGGATAGCATTGGGAGATATACCTAATGTAAATGAAGAGTTAATGGGTACAACACACCAACATAGCACATGTATGCATATGTAACAAACCTGCACATTATGCACATGTACCCTAGGACTTAAAGTATAATAAAAAATAAAAAAGTAAAAAATCTTTCTCCAAAGGACATTAAAGAATCTAAACAAATAAGCAAGAAAAATCCAAATAACCCCATGAAAAAGTGGGCAAAGGACATGAATAGCCAATTCTCAAGCAAAGATATCAAACAAACAGTCAACAAACATATGAAAAACTGCTCAGGATCACTAATTATCAAGAAAATACAAATTAAAACCAAAATGAGATACTACCTTACTCTTGCAAGAATGGCCATAATTAAAAAATCAAAAGATAATAGATGTTGGCACAGATGTGCCGAAAAAGGAACACATTTACACTGCTGGCGGGAATGTAAATCAGTACAATCACGATGGAAAACAGTATGGAAATTCCTTAGAGAACTAGATGTAGAACTACCATTCAATCTAGCAGTACCAATACTGGGTATCTACCCAAAGAAAAAGAAGTCATTACATGAAAAAGCCACATGAACAAGCATGTTTATAGCAGCAAAATTTGCAATTCCATACATATGAAACCAACCTAAATGCTCATCAACCAACAAGTGGATAAAGAAAATGTGGTATGTATACATCATGGAATGCTACAGAGCCATAAAACAGAATGTAATAATGGCCTTTGCAGCAGCTTGGATGGAGCTGGAGGACATTATTCTAAGTGAAGTAACTCAGGAATGGAGAACCAAACATTGTGTGTTCTCATTTATAAGTGGGAGTTAGGCCATGAGGATGCAAAGGCTTTGGGTACTAGTTGGGAAGAGTGGGAAGTGGGTCAGGGATAAGACTACATATTGGGTACAGTGTACACTGCTTGGGTGACAGGTGCACCAAAATCTCAGAAATCACTACTATAGAACTTATCCATGTAACCAAAAACCACCTGTACCGCAAAAACTATTGAAATAAAATAAAGACAAAAAAAATTAAAAAGAAAGAAAATATAATGTATAGATTATTTTCTAAGAAGAAAGAAATTATTATTTTGGTTTCTCTGAAACACTTTTACTAGAAAAAAAATTGCGCATCACTGACTAAAGAAATTCTTGTAGTAAAACACCTGTTTCCTATAAATTAGAACAGTTTCTTAGGGATATAGCTGACAGATGCCACTTTTATGTAGTGAATCTTCAAAACTGGTACATTATTCTCTTGAAAAGAAGCCTGCAATGTATAAAAATGAACAATAGCAACTACAGAATATATGGAAAAGAAAATTCCTGCTCAATCACACATAGACTAATGGAAAGCAAAATCTACACAAAGAGCAAGATTTGCTCTTGCTTTTTCTTTCCTTTGGGTACACCAAACACTATTAAAGTAATAATGGCAACAATAACTATGATTATCAAATCCTCCACTAGGTGCCAGGCCTTTCACTAAGCACTTTACTTTCATTCATCTATTAAATCCTCAAAAAACTATGAGGTAGCAGTGTTAGCCCCACTTTAAAGATAAAGAATCTGGAATGTAAAAGTGTTAAGTAAATTGTCCAAAGTCACACAGCAGATAAGTGACAGAACTGAGATTGGAACCAGGTTGTCATCCTCCAAAGCCCATAAAGTTCAACCATTGCTACAACCTGCCATAGAATATGATGACTAGGGGTAGAGCAAAGGTGGAAAAGGTGACAGGATCTAAAGACATATTCATGGTTTCTCAACCTATGCTTAGTAATAACTACAAGTTTGACCTCTAACTTTGGATTCTCCCAAAACTAATCATCAATCCATAATGCAGGTGAGTATATAATATTCAAATATCTATGTGTTTAAACAGATGCTCCCACTTGAAAGCGGAAATTGAAAGGAACATCATGTTCCATAAGTACATTCATTTTCTAATCCTTTATACTAGACATTATTAAGCTAAAGTGTGAATTTTTGTTATATTTTTAGGGAGATTTTAGTTGCTCGTTTTTGTTTCCATATCGTATTCAGGTCTGTCAATAAGATGAACATTTATTTGCTGCTAAATCAATAAAAAGTAATAGCACTCAGGGGTTGCCAACCATGTGAACAAAAGTCTCTAGCAGGGATTAACTGATAAATCAATTGACTGGATCTCATTCAAGGGGGCAAAGAGGAAACAATGCAAGTCTTCCTCTCCCACATAACATTATGTGAATCTTCCTGCAAGAAAAAAAACTTTCACCAATTTGCCAAGTATTTGAGTTTTTTTCACAACTAGTGTAGCAAAAGTTAGCTGTATGCATTATCCTTAATTTAAAATAATTTTATATAAATGTGATTTATACCTCAATTGGCAGTAAATGGCAGATATAAAATATATATTATAATGTATCTCTTATTTTTCTTTGCTTCAAATCTTAATATTTTAAATGGAAATTTGTCATTTTAAATTTCAACAGCAAATGCTTTAAGTTATTTTGTTAGATATACATTGTTTGCAAGAAACAAAACATTTAAATATCTATTATCTTTATTTTCTCCTATTAGACACAGTTTCTCTCCCATTATTTTATAAGATTTAGATTCAATTATAGTATTAAGAATTATCTAAGTTTATTTCAGGTGCAATTTAAAAATAAAATTTAATCATTTTCTAGATACCATAAGATTGTCTTCTGGTCCAGATATTTGAAGATATATAAAAGTCAAAGTAACAGGACTATATATTTTATGGGAGTGTGCTGTTAATTCCATAATACCTCTAGAGTCATTCTGTTTGCTTATAAGACCAAAAGGAAGTGGAAAGAGAGGTGCAGGACCAATTGGCTCAGTTCTCATTGGTTTACAGATCTGTGCCCACGTCTTAGTAAAGTGGGAAGTTTCACAGTGAATGTGAACCCTACCTGAAATCCATCCATGCTAGATACATCTGAAGAGAGGGCATAACCAGAGGTGAGGATTTGCATGATAGGAAGATTACATGGGTCCCAACAAAACTCATAGAGGATGTCATTTTTCATCCAAATGCTGTGTTTAAATCAGTTCATAATAACTGTTAGTAGAAAAAGATAAAAGTATATCTTTTTCCTTCAAACAACTTGATAAAATCCCACATGAACATCCAAATAGAGTTTCAGATATGTCAGGAAGCCCACTTTAAAGAAATACATAAGAAGCAGATCTTCATTCAGTCCATTTGGACCACAAGGTCTAAACATTCACTTCATGGGCTGAAATAACTAAGACGAGCTGTCTACATTAATCAAACTACATAAGCAACGGGCAAGAGTCTACTGGGTGCTGTGTAAAGACAGACACTGACAATCAAAGCTAGGGAGTTTTAATGAGGAGACTTAATTAAGATACACATCATCTTCAGAAATGTGAGCCTTTAATTTTCAGAAAACCACTGCCAACCTTAGCTCATCTGTGCTAATTAGCAAAGACTGGGAATTCTGAAAATCAGGCTATTAGGGAAAGGTATGCTAAAGAGAGACTTTACAGAGCACTACCCAGAGAGTATACTGTTGTGACTCTGAACCTATCGTAGAGACTTTCGTAGATTTTGGCAGGAACACGATTTTAAATATACCTGGCTAAATGGCCCAAGAAGCGCATTATTCTCTAAACATCCTGACACTTGGGAACCTCAAGAACACCAGAGACAAGGACTCATTATGCTCTGTGGCTGTTCTACCAATGGTTGAATAGCTCAATTTAATTGAAAGTATTGTCTTAGGCTAAGCCAAATCTGTCTCTTTGAGGTTTTCATTTACCATTTAACTCTTACTCTCTGAAATTATGCCGATGAAGACTAACCCACATTTCCATGTCTCTCTCTCTCTGTTAGATTTTCTCCTTTCCAACAGAATTCTCTGCTGTCTCCATTGTTTTTTGATAACTCTATTACAGACCTTACCACCATCCTGGGCAGCCTCCTGGAAGAAACTCAGTTGCTGTCCTTCTTGAAAGTTGGTGCCTCAGAGTGTGATCTATTCAATGTGTCATATAGTAGAACTCTGCCTCTGGTCCTCTGGACAATTAAATTCTTCAATTGCTACCTAAGTTTGTATTAACATTTTGGCAGTTACAGTATGCTGTTGGCTGGTTTTGAACTTGCAATCAACTAAAACACCTGTCTTTTTCATGAACAGCTATTGAGCTAGGTTCCTCTATATTTTGTGCTTCATCAGTTGATTTTTAATTTAAGTCCAAATTTATTTAGTCTCTAGTAAACAAATGATCAATGCCCACTTGCAGAAAAATTAGAAAATATGGCAAGATAAGCAAGATGAGCAAGCATAAAAATTAAGTATAAATCATCCCTATATTCCAAACA
>NW_012105364.1:10259831-10261410 GCF_000951045.1 Mandrillus leucophaeus
GATTTAAAGAGTGGAGAACTAGACTCCACCATTTGATGAGAGTTACTGACAAGTATTGTGACTATTTGTGCAATCCAAAACTCTGGGCACACTAGAATATATGATCAGCCTGCATTTTCTAAAACGAGGAAAGCTAAAAGAAGTACAGCTTCTTTCCAAATACCACAAAACAAAGGCTATGCTCCTGCCCTGTGACTTCAAATACAGGTCTTAGAATTATGAAAATATCTCTGAAAGCCAGAATAGGACCTCAAAATGCTAAAAAGGTTATATAAAATGAACTTTCTGTGTTGTTAATAAAATAATCCTGTAAACCCTCCCTAAGTCATCCACATTCTCAAAATGCAGTAGGTACCTTTAAAGCCAGATATTTAAATCAGACCTATTCACTCACAATACTGGTCAAACAGAAGGTATTTTCCTGTTTTTGATCTTTTGTTCCTGGTCTCTCACGCCGCCTCTGGGAGCAAATACTCTTACAGCTCATGGATTCTTATCTTTGGAAGGGACATTTTGATCACAGTTGCAACATTTTTTATCACAAATGGACCATTAATTAGTTCTCTGTAGCTTTGCCCATTTTTTCCTAAGGAAATTAAAAGGAGTTCAGATGGAACTCGGAGCATCACTTAAATGGAAAGGATGTGCCAAACCCAGGGATCTTATGACTTCACAAGTTCTTAGCTTCAGTGCTCTTCTGGTATTTTCACCTGCCTCCTTCGGCTCAAAATATAAGCTGTCCACTAGTCCACAGGGTAATCAGGTCTTCACCTCCTCCTGCACCCAGTCAACTCTCAATGGACCAAGTTTTAAGGGGAATCTTTATTTTTTATTTTATTTATTTATTATTATTCATTTTGTTTGTTTGTTTTGAGATGGAGTTTCACTCTTGTCTCCCAGACTGGAGTGCAATGGTGCATTCTCACTCTCACTGCAACCTCTGCCTCCCAGGTTCAAGCAATTCTCCTGCCTCAGCCTCCTGAGTAGCTGGGATTACAGGTGGCAGCAACCATGCCCAGCTAATTTTTGTATTTTTAGTAGAGAATAGGTTTCACCAAGTTGGCCAGGCTAATCTCAAACTCCTAACCTCAGGTGATCCATCTGTCTCAGCCTCCCAAAGTGCGGGGATTACAGGTGTGAGCCACTGCGCCTGGCCAGAATCTTTATTTTTAAAAGCTCTTGAGTATCTTGCTGAGTTATCAAGTTGGGGACACATAGATATCATCAACAAGTTTATAATTGAACCTAAATCCTTTATTTAATCTTTCTCCAAATGCAAATCAAAACCACTATGAGATACTATCTCACACCAGTTAGAATGGCAATCATTAAAAAAACAGGAAATAACAAGTGCTGGAGAGGATGTGGAGAAATAGGAATACTTTTACACTGTTGCTGGGACTGTAAACTAGTTCAACCATTGTGGAAGACAGTGGTGATTCCTCAAGGATCTAGAACTAGAAATATCATTCAAACCAGCCATCCCATTACTGAGTATATACCCAAAGGATTATAAATCATGCTGCTATAGAGACACATGCATACATATGTTTATTGCGGCACTATTCACAATAGCAAA
>NW_012105364.1:10264987-10279957 GCF_000951045.1 Mandrillus leucophaeus
TATGTACTTGTCATTTTCTGTAAATGCTATAAAAATATTATTATATATTTTCATTTAAAATTGCCTCAAGAATTTCATTTTTACATGTGCTGTTATTTCATTTACTATGGCTGTGTAATAAACCACTTCAAAATATAGTGACTTAACAACATTTATTTTGCTCATAATTCTGCAATTTCGCAGACTCAGCAACTTGTCTCTGTTCTTTTAAACTAGCTATAGTGGCTTAAAGAGTGGAGGCTGGAATCAGTTGTGAAATCTACAATGGCAACATACTCCCCACCTTCCCTTTTCTCTAGTGGAACCCTAGTGCTTGTCTTGTAGCCTTAAAAAATTTAAAAACTATAGAATGGAGGCTTAAATCATCTGGAATTTCTCATATTACTAGCAGATGCCAGCTGTTGACAGGAACCTAAGCTAGGGATGTCTGTTACAACACTTACTTGTGACCTTGCCACATCCCTGGGCCTTCGTACAACATGGTAGCTGGGTTTCGAAGGAGAAATATCCCAAAAAAAGAGAGAGCCAAGTGGAAGTCATGTTGCCTTTTTTGACCCAACTTTAAAATCACCCAACGTCACTTTCATTATAGTCTATTCATTGAGGGAGTCACAAAGTGACTTTTTGTTTACTTTTTAATTTCTTTTAGTACTAGTATATTTGAATATTTGTATATGCCTACTAGTAACTTTAGAAGTTGTTTTCATTCAATTTCCTACAATTATGTACTCTCTGAGACTTTTATCTTTATCTTTGAGCGTATCTCATGGATATAACTCCTAAGTATTTTATAATTTAGATTATTATTGTTAACGAGCTATATTTTTCATAGTAGGTTATATTCGTTTCATGATAATACATAGGAAAATCATTATTTTTAACAATTCTTTCTTATCCAGCCCCTCACTGAATTATTTCAAATCTAGTTGTTTTCATTTTGAATCCTCTGTGTCCTATATAGGCAATCAAAATTATCGACACCACATATATTAATAACATTGTCTTTACTTTCCTAGTATTTAGATAATTTATACATTATGTTAGAATGTTTACAATACATATTTTAGTCTGAATATCTAAAGCAATGCTAAATAATAATGAAGATAATATGCCTACTTTTATTTTCTAATGAATGAGTTCATGAGAATGCAACTAGAATTTCACCTGTGCAAAATAAAAATTCTTACTGTGCTCATTTCCTTCTGTTCTTCATAAGTTTTTCTTCTATACCCAGATTATTAACCATAAATGCTATTTTAATTTTTTTGACATATGATTCACAAACCATATCATTGTCTTTTGAAGTATACAATAAATAGTTTTAGTATAGTTTGGTGCAAAAGTAATTACAGTTTTTGCCATTTAGAGTGATACTGTGAAATTGGTTCCATTAAGACTCTTTTTCTTCATAAATTATCCAGTCTCGGGTATATCTTAATCAGCAGTGTGAAAATAGTCTAATACAGTCTTTAAAGTTGGAAATACTAGACTGAATTAAATGATAACGTATTTATGTGAAATGCCCAGAATAGACAAATTACTTTTAATGGCAGAAACCGTAACTACTCTTGCACCAACCTAATATAGTGACAAAGTTGTGCAACAGTCACTATTATCTACTTCCGAGACATTTTTGTCACTACAAAAATAAACCATTAATTGGTAATCAGTTCCCATTCCCCACATCCCTCATCCCTTGGGAATCTGTAATCTACTTTCTATCTGTATGGATTTGTCTATTCTGGAAGTTTCATATAAAGACTTTCTCATTTAATTCAGTCCAGTATTTCCCACTTTATAGGCTTCATTTGTACGTTTTCACACTGCTGGTTAAGATATACCTGAGACTGGGTAATTTATAAAGAAAAAGAATCTTATTTGACTCACAATTTTACGTGGCTGGAGAGGCCTCGCAATCATGGCTGAAGGTGAAAGGCATGTCTTGCATGGTAGCGGGCAAGAGAGAATGACAGCCAAGCAAAAGGAGAAACCCCTTAAAAAACCATCAGATCTCATGAGACTTATTAACTACCACGAGAACAGTATGGAGAAAACTGCCCCCATGATTAAATTATCTCACACTGGGTCCCTCCCACAACATATGGAGATTATGCGAGCTAAAATTCAAGATGAGATTTGAGTGGGGACACAACCAAACCATATCATTCCACCCTGGTTCCTACCAAAATTCATGTCCTCACATTTCAAAACAAATCATGCCTTGCCAACAATCCCCCAAAGTCTTAACTCATTTCAGCATTGACTCAAAAGTCCACAGTCTGAAGTCTAATCTGAGACAAGGCAAGTCCCTTCTGCCTATCAGCATGTAAAATCAAAAGCATGTTAGTTACTTCCTAGATACAATGAGGGTACACACATTGGATTAATATAGCCATTCCAAATGGGAGAAACTGGGCAAAATAAAGGGGCTAAAGGCCCCATGTAAGTCTGAAATCTAGTGGGGCAGTCAAATCTTAAAGCTTCAAAATGATCTCCTTTGACTTCATGTTTCACATCCAGGTCATGCTGATATACGAGGTAGGTTCCCATGGTCCTGGGCAACTCTGCCCCTGGGGCTTTACAACCTCCTTTCCAGCTGCTTTGAGTGTCTGCAGCTTTTCCAGGTGCACAGTGCAAGCTGTCAGTGGATCTACCTTTCTGGGGTCTGGAGGACCATGGCTCTCTTCTCACAGTTCCACTAGGCAGCGCCCCAGTGGGGACTCTGTGGGGGTGTCAGCCCCACATTTCCCTTCCGCATTTCTTCTAAGAAGATGTTTTCCATGAGGGCCCTGCCCCTGCAGCAAACTTCTTCCTAGACATCTCGGTGTTTCCACACAGCCTCTGAAATCTAGGCGAAATCTAGCCACAGTCTGAGCTGTACCTTTACTCCTTTTAGCCGTGACTAGAATGGCTGGGACACAGGGCACCAAGTCCCTAAGCTGCACATAGCAGGGGGCCCTGGGGCCACCCCACAAAACCATTTTTCCCTCCTAGGCCTCTGAGCTTATGAGAGGAGGGGCTGTTGCAAAGGTCTCTGACATGTCCTTTGAGGAGACACTTCCCCCATTGTCTTAACGATTAACATGTGACTTCTCATTACTTATGCAAATTTCTGCAGTGGGCTTGAATTTCTCCTCAGAAAATGGGTTTTTATCTTCTATCATATCATGAGGCTGCAAATTTCCCACACTTTTATGCTCTATTTCCTTTTTAAAATTGAATGCTTTTGACAGCACCAAAGTTACCTTTTGAATGCTTTGCTGCTTAGAAATTTCTTCCGCCAGATACCCTAAATTATCTCTCTCAAGTTCAAAGTTCTACAGATCTCTAGAGCAGGGGCAAAATACCACCAATCTCTTTGCTAAAGCATAGCAAGAGTCACCTTTACTCCAGTTCCTCCTTTACTCCCAACAAGTTCCTCATTTCCATCTGAAACCACCTCAGCCTGCATTTCATTGTCTATGTTATTATCAGCATTTTGTTCAATCCATTCAACAAATCTCTAGGAATTTCGAAAGTTTCCTACATTTTCCTGTCTTCTTATGAGCCCTCCAAACTCTTTCAACCTCTGCTGTTACCCAGTTACAAAGTCACTTCCATGTTTTTGGATATCTTTACAGCAGTGCCCCACTACCTGGTACCAGTTTACTGTATTAGTCCATGTTCACACTGCTGATTAAGACATACCCAAGACTGGGTAATTTATAAAGAAAAAAGGGTTTAAGGACTCACAGTTCCACGTGACTGGGGCGGCCTCACAATCATGGCAAAAGGTGAAAGGCACGTCTTACATTGTGGCAGGCAAGAGACAATGAGAGCCAAGCAAAAGGGGAAACTCCTTATAAAACATTTCATGAGACTTATTCACTACCATGAAAACAGTATGGAAGAAACTGCCCCAATGATTCAATTATCTCCCACTGGGTCCCTCCCACAACACGTGGGAATTATGGGAGCTACGATTCAAGATGAGATTTGGGTAGAGACATAATCAAACCATATCAGAGACTTTTCTGAATTCTAATTCATTCAGATTATGTGACTAGATGAATGTTGATTAGTTTTATAAGTATGCCCCTATGTCTTAAATTACTGATATATTTTAAACACAAAGTGCCAATTATTTGCTCAACTTCTATGTAGGAACTATTTGTTACATTTGCATAACAAGCTCACAATTTGCTCATTTCTAGAGCCGTGTTGCCTGCATATCTCTATTTTGCCTTTAAGTATGTACTGAAAGACTAAATGATTAGCTAAACACATGATACACTGTCTGTGCTATGCCAACCAAAACCTTGTAAATGACAAAACTAGGGGGTTTTGGCAAAGTATATTCTGAGTAATTACATATGAACTTATATTAATCAGTGTACCCTTCTCTGTGTGGGAATAAATCATCCCTTTCATAACACCAATTCAGACTCTTTCATTAGTATTAACCACAAGCCTACTGATTCACAGTTTTCAGAACAAAGCGTTTTTAAAACTTAAATCATTCAAGTTTTTCCCTTCCTCTAAACTCTGTAATCTTTCCTTTTTTCATAGTATCTAAAAAAGTCACAGATAATGTGGCAATTGCTAAATCTCAACTTCAGTGTCTGCTTTGTAAACACTGCAGCCTGGCTGAAGAAGCAATGAAAAGGAGAACAGTATAATTCACATTCATCTATCAAGTTGCTGGTGGTTCTCAAGACATAGTTTACGGAAACTTTCATACTGAATTTTATTATAATCAATAATTCAATTTAGCTTTCTTCTCCCAATTTGGTTGCTATAAATTATCATGAAAAAGAGTCATGGACTAATAACATGTTAGGTAAAAATTTCATTAGTATCTACATGGAGATTTATAATTAATACGGTCATAGGATCATAAACATTTGTGAAATCTTGTTGAGGGCGTGCATATGCAAATCTGCAAATATGTAAACAAGGACACCTTTACTCGATGTGAAGTTCATGAATGTTTAATGGATTCTTGAGTGACAGAAGCTTTCAGGAACAGTTTTTCTCTGATTTCCATTGCCTGCAAACAGCACACACTGGTAACAATTTACTGCAAGCTTTGTCTCTCACCATCTAATTAATGGGAAATGAATATAAACCTGAGTATATTCAACCACTGCAGAAAATTAAAAAGACACTAACTACTAAAGAGAGAAAAAAAATTGTAATAGCTTATATAAGACCAACTTTGTTGTTTATTAAATTACCTGTATTTAAAGAAATCTGTTAAATATAAGCTTGATGGTGAGCTAAATGTTTTATTTTCTATTTATGAATATGATGGACAGGAACCGCTACAAAACAGAAGAAAGATAAATTCTTAAAATATTCAATTCTAGAATGTGTCCATGACCTTTTGTGCCTTATGCCACACAATGAATTATTTATAGAACATTGATAACTACGTGACATACAGACTATACACAGTGGATCAAAGCATTGAGCTGGAAGATGGAAGATTTTAATTCTCATTTTGGCTTTCCAACTAACCATGTGTCCCTGGACAATACATTCATTCATTCATCCACTCAATAAAATTTTTGAAACTTCTGCCATGTGCTATGTACTCTACCAGGCAACAGAATATAGTAATTAACAAGACAGCAAAATGTCCCCTGATTTCAAAAAGCTTAAGTTCAATCATTTATCCTCTATTCAAGACTTTTACTTTCTAGTCAAGACACACAATTCCTTTGTCTCAAGTGTTCTCATTTATAAAATGAAAAAATTGGATTGCAGTATTTATAATATCCCATCAAAGACTCTTGAGTCTTCATTAATAAAACATGTGCTTTCGCTCATGTTCTCAATAATGACTGTAGGTTGTCCTGGGTTGTCTATATACCAGGTTTCAAGACCTCCACATGATCACTAGCAACTATTTCTTGAGCAAATTGACATTTTTGTTATGTGGTCTATCAAAACACCATCACAATTCATGTTGAACAACACAGGTGTCCATTCCATAAGCACAACCTCTTGAAGTTCCTTTTCAAACTTCAGCGCATTCCAACCAATGTGGATGAGTTACATCTGTGCGTGTGAGGAGACAGCGATTTCCTCCAGCTTCAGGGTGTTCTGATAAAAGTATGGGAAGCTGGAGCATGTGGCTTGTGCTCTCCGAAAGTAAGCATCTTTATCTACTGCTCTTCATATACTGCATGTATATATCATTTTCTAGGTGTACCATGATGTAAAAGAAATTGGGAACTATTGATCTAACCAACTAAGTTATAAAATTAAAAATGCTAATATTACAATTTAGGTAAAGAAATAATTAAATTAAAGAACTGAAGAAAAACAGGAAAAAGGGTATGGTCAAGTTCTAAAAAGTCTTTTGTATCACCAAAACAAATTTATTGTTATGTGAATAAAATTGAAACCAATAGATCTTAGACTTCAGGGAGTACAAAATTATACATAAATATCACATTCAATTTAAAGTGAAGTAAGTGGGCACCTTTTGAAAAGTCTAATGGAAAGTCATAAATTCATCATTTCACTTTATAAGGCAGTATCCCCTTCCCCTTTATTTAATATGTTTATAAATATAATGATCTAAAGCACCTATAGATTCTATATTTGTAAATTCAATTAATATATATTACCAAAACCAAATCCCACTGATTGCATATGGAGCCCTAAGGGAACAATATTTTAAAGCTTTCTTCTTCTCACTTAAATATAAATAAATAAGTTAGATCAAAGCCCTGATTTATACAAGTCCTGTTGATGCTACAACCCCGCCAGTTGCTCAAATCTGTTGACCTCCCCATATGCAGCCATTGCCATAAGTCAAGCTTTCATATCTGTCATCTAATCTACCTCCTCATTGTTTCAAAAATGCATCTCTATCCTCTGCAAGACATTTTAAAGGAACCTCTTTGCCTACATAATGATTTGCACTGAAGGAATGTAAAAACTACCATAATCTCAAATTGTTTTAGGAGAGATTTGTTACATGTCTCAAACAGATTTTCTTTAAAAGTATGTAACACTGGTCAGCCAAATAAAGTCTAATTGGTAAGGCGTGTAAGATACATCTTGATCTGGACTCAGCAAATCTCTTTAGTCTTATCTTCTCCCATCACCATTTCAAACAATTCTAAACTGTCCATAGTTCTTCCAAGCATTGGTGCATCAAATACTGGGTGCATTTGAACGTGCCTTTCTTTTGCCTATAACCACCCTTCTCTGTTTGTGATATTCTTCAGTTGTATTTCTCAGATAATCACAGATAAAGTTAATCATTTCTCCCATGCTTTATATCTGCTGCTCTTACAACAAAGTTAAAAGTATGTGTATGTCCATCTTATCTACCAAACTAAGCTCTCTTTGAATATATAGGTTGCATATTGCATCTTACTCACCAGCATATATTAGGTAGACAATAAATATTTGTTAAATTAAAGAAAACTGTTTCCTACAAAGGTATTCATAATATTCTTTGCAACCTTGGAAATCAAATTATAGTTGAGGATTCTTATAAAATTATATGTCAACTTGAAAAAATATTACAAGATTAATAACATATTAGCTCAATGTAATAAAGGAAGAATTTGCAGTTACAATGCCTATATTCAAAATTACCTTATCATTTTCAGCAATGACGGTGAAACAGTCAGTGTGCTCAGTAGTGAGAATTGAAAAATAAATAACAAACTATCACTAGAACCTTCAGTTCAAAACTGTATGTGGTCATCTATAGTTATGATGTCTACTCAAACTTTACTCAAATACTTATGAAAATCAAAGAAAAAATGACAGTTTCACGATTACCAATTATTACAACTAATGAAAATCAATATCAGTATCTAGAATGAAATGAATATGAACTGTTAAATTTTTACTGTGTCAGTTAATGTCATACCTTGCCGTTGTTTCACAAAATAAACTCAGTCTGCAATAACACAGCATGTGCTTTAAGTTTCCAAGAAAAATTATTTTAAATTTAAATTCTATACGTATGAATAACAGGAAAGCCATCTCCAAAGCAAGCTCCTGGCAAACTAGCTAAAATCATCTTTATTAAAAGTAAACTTTGTGCAAAGAGAGCTTCTACTTCCCAATATTTCCAGGAAAAGCAAGCATCAATATCGCTTCTGAAGGCACCAACATGATTCATGTTTCTGAGTCAATCACTGCAGCCAAGAAAATTAAATGAGTTAATTAGTCAGACAGGTTACATCTCCATCCATGAAAAGAGAGCAGTAAGGTCAAGAGGTCATGCATACCTAAATCCCATGGACTAAGGGTGGACCCTTCCAAGTATACTCAGGTCACTGGTATTCAAAGAAAATAAAAGAGATGCTGAAAAAAAATTAAAATGCAAGTTCACTATAGAATAAGGACAGAGAAAACCTCAAAATCAGTATTAGTCTATGCTCTCCCTTCAGCATTATTCTTTACTAAGAATATGTTGATTATTGTGCTATCAGATGTTCTAGATATGGCAAATAATATCTTATTATAATTGTGAAAACAAGTTTGACCTCATAGACTCCATGGAATTACCTTAAAAAGCTCCAGGGATACACAAACTATTTTTTGAGAGTCACTGTTTTAGATAATGCTTCTCAAATTTCAATGTCTATATAAATCACCTTGGGATTCTGATAAAACGTAGACTATGATTTAGTTGATGAGAGATGGGACCTAACACTCTTCATTTCTAGGAAGTTCCTGGGCAATATCAATGCTGCTGGTTCATGGACCACTCTCTGAGTGGCAAAATTTAAACAATGAGGACACAATCGACTCACATAAATGAAACTCCAGAGGCAGAGAATAATTCTCTCTTTCTTCTCACTGCCATTCAGCGTCACTTTTGTTCTAAGGTTGATATCATCTTTGATCATAAGATATCTGCAAGAAATATTCATGTCCAGTGAGAAAGAACACTTCTCACCCTCAGTGAACCAGAAGCTTGAGCTTATATTCCCTGAACCTCTCTTGAAACAGTTCCTGCAAACAGAAAAACGCCACGTGCTGATTGATTGACTCAGATGCCTGGGATACCTGAGCCATTCATTACGGCAGAAGCAACTGATTTACTAATTAGCTGAAAAGTGAGATGGTGAGATACAACATTTAGCCAACAAATTATACTTCAGTTTAGCATAAAATATATAGGAGATAACATTTATGAAATAAATATTGAGAAACAAGAAAAACAGATACGGAAATTACAAACAACACAAAAAAGAAAGGAATAGAATGAATAAAGAGATGGCATATTAAAGAATTAGATGAAAAACTATTCTTACAAGAAATTTAAGACTCTAGAAAATGGAAGGCTAATTGTAAAATTATGTAAAGTTAAACACTTTTTTAATGTTTAAGAAAAATGAAGTAAATAAAATGCAGCAAACAATAAAGGAGGAGAAAATTTTACAAATAGAAAATACAAAATAAGACAAAGGATATGGGAGAGATTTAATATTTTACATGACAGGAATCTTGAAAATAAAGCAACAGAAAAGGAAAGTGATACATCCTCATGTTATTTTCAATACAGTTTTGTGCTTTGATTTTTAAATAAAGTACATTTTAAAATAACAGTTTCTTAAAATACCAATAAGATGGAGAAAATATAAAATATTTTATGCTTTTTAGCAGAAATGTAGTTTCTAAGAGTAAGTGAAAAACCTACAGAATAAACATCACAAAATTATACTGAATGTCTAAAATAGAACTTAAACCAACAAAAAGCATTTCATGTTCCGAGCTACAAAAAAAGGACACTAGAAAGTTATTTTCACAATAATGCCATTTTTATAAATAACCCTCAGGACTGTCAAACTTGATAAAATGGTGGCAATTTTTGAAAGAATAATATAATAGAACTATATAAAAACAATACAAATGGAAGAAAAGAATAGACAATTTTGAAAACTACATCAAATGATTACAATCTTAAGTTGCCAGGTATTATAAGATCTTAATAAACTGTGTAGAACACACATATAGGGAAATATAAATGAAATAAATGAAATGTCCAGAAGTAGATTTATTTAGTGTTTGCTAAAAGAGGCATTTCTAAATCTCAGTATAAGATTGGATGATTAAACAACTCTTTTTGTAACAGCTGGTCGAATCATTAGAAAAATGATTAACTTTCTTATACTATTTAGAGAAACAAATTCCTGAGATTTTCCAATGAACTAAAAGTACCAAAAAAAAGTCTAGACATTTCAAGCAGGGGGAATTTAATATAGGGAATTGTTTTTTCCAATCATGAAATAGCTAAAAGCCAAAAGCGTGATACAAAATGTAGCAACAAAATAAAGCTGTTATTACTCACTTGTGATTAATGGATAAAGAGTGGTGGCAGTCTTATCAAGGCCTAACGTCCAAGATAAAAGAAAGATTGCCAAGAAAAGATTGTTGTGTTAACTTTAAAAAATTAATTTTTTATATGCAAAAAATATCAACAATCAAAATGAGGCTAATAAAATGGAGAAAAATATTTGTAATATATGTAATATCTTTAACACATTAAGAATTATAAAGAAAATTTGCAAAAGAAGAAATGTAAAAAATTACTTTTCCATGTTCAATCTTATGCACTAGAAATAAAACAATGCAAATTAAATCAGAGAAGCTTATATTAACTGAATAAATATTATGCTGATTTAAAATCAATAACCACAATAAAATGTAGACCATGAGTTTTTTTAAAAGCAGATGTAATTTTATTTTGTAGGGTATAAAGATATTTAATCCTAACAGGATATTGAAAAGGAAAAACTCCAAGCCCACTTTGTAAATAATAATCTTAAGCCTGAAGACTTAAGCTGGAGACTCTCTCTCAAAAAAAAAAAAAAATTAAATTTAAATTTAGAAATAAAGTTCACACCTTTGGCTTCCCAATATATACAGTATATAGAGATGATCTTCTAGCCAGGGTCTCTGCAGTTCCTACATCTAGTTGTGAATTCAGTTTTTCTGATTGATACTTACACCTTCTTTAGTATTTTCAGTATGATGATCAGAGTGATTGCAAGATGGTGATCATAGCTTCATTCTCAAGATCTGAGGGTTGCAGTAGTCTTTCCTTAATCCCTAGCACTGGTTGTTGCAAGTATCATGAGGGTTTCCAAAGAATCAGTTGAATTTCATCCATACGTCTTCCTGCCCCTATTGTGTATCAATATCCTACTTTTAATTAATACTCTAGGATAACACGTCAGCACCCATGGTAACACTATCCTTTTGCTGATATGTACTACAGTAATTCTATGTAAACCTGTTTAATCCAAAATATATATCTTTTTTCCTTTTTAGTGTTTTTTATTGTTGCTGTTTTGTTTTGTTTTGTCCTGTTTTTGAGATAGTTCTGCTCTTGTTGCCCAGGCTGTAGTGCAATGACGTGAGACCTCGGCTCACTGCAACCTTCGCCTCCCAGATTCACACCATTCTCCTGCCTCAGCCTCCCGAGTAGCTGGGATTACAGGTGCCTGCCACCATGCCCGGCTAAATTTTTGTATTTTTGGTAGAGATGGGTTTCACCATGTTGGCCAGGCTGGTATCGAACTCCGGACCTCAGGTGATCCACGCACCTCAGCCTCCCGAAGTGCTGGGATTACAGGTGTGAGCCACCGCACCCAATCTAGTTTTTAGTTTTATGAGTACATACCAGGTATATAAATATTTATGGACTACATGAGATACATTTCGTTGCAGGCATGCAATGCATAATAACATCAGGGTAATAGGGTGTTCATTACCTCGAGCATTTATCATTTCTTTGTGTTACAAACATTCCAATTATACTCCTTTAGTTATTTTTAAATGTATTTTTGTTGACTGTAATTACTCTGTTGTGCTATCAAATACCAGATCTTATTCATTCTAACTATATTTTTGGACCCAGTAACCATCCTCACTTGCCCCCACACTCACTACCCTTCCCAGCCTGTGGTAACCGACATTCTACCCTCTATCTCCAATTCAACATAAACGTCTTTTGAAGAATGATAGAATCTGTCCAACTAATTAACCTGCTAGTAGGTAGCTTATTGGACCACTAAAATATAGGGCTTGTTAAGTAAGAGCCCATATGGTATCCTGATCTTTCATAAACAACCTGATCACCATTGGATCTACTGAGTCATAAGGGCTAAGAAGCACAGTGCTTATACAGCACCCTTTTATTGGTCTTGGTGCCTCTAAAGGTGAGTAGTCCTTCAAATCATCAGTCAGATAGGTATGATAAGTATATACATAAATATGATAAACTAGTAACCCTCTTCACATAACTTTCACCTACTTGCAGAATTAACAAATGCTGTCTTACACCCATACACTTTTGCTCCCACTGAATTATTATATGCTTCCCAAAGTTCTATTATATTTATTCTGAAACCTGCTTGTGCTTTCATCTATAATTACATAAGTTAGTTAACTATCATGTAAACTAGTGAAATATGTATGTAAAAAAGGAATTTGATTCTATAAAACCTAAGTTGAATATATGGAAATGTCCAAGTAACTTAAATTACTTTAAAAAATTATAATCAATTACATATAAGACAATAATAAAAGTGGAGAAAATCTGGATTTCTGTAAAGACCTCCACACTTAAATTTCTTTGAAAGTACTTCTAAGTACTCACCCAGTTTATAAAAGCTGGATGTGGTTATGAAAAAATACAATAATAGTCTAACCAAATAGTAATCTAAACAAATTAAAGGCACAAAGAAAGCCTTTACTCTATATCAAAATTTGATGAATAAACGTACATTTTTACTTTAACTTACTGAATTTTTGCCTCATTGAATTATACAAGTCTATATGTTGTCATCAAAACAAGAAGTGGTCCTACAATCATTGTACCTCTTTCTTTTCTTTTCTTTTTTTTTTTTTTTTGAGACGGCGTCTCGCTCTGCCACCCAGTCTGGAGTGCAGTGGCGCCATCTCGGCTCACTGCAAGCTCCACCTCCCGGGTTCACGCCATTCTCCTGCCTCAGCCTTCCGAGTAGCTGGGACTACAGGCGCCCGCCACTACGCCCGGCTAATTTTTTTTTTTTTTGTATTTTTAGTAGAGACGGGGTTTCACTGTGTTAGCCAGGATGGTCTCGATCTCCTGACCTTGTGATCCACCCGCCTCGGCCTCCCAAAGTGCTGGGATTACAGGCGTGAGCCACCGCGCCCGGCCACTTCTTTCTTAAAGTAGGTGATACAAGGTGGAGCCACTTGCACTTGGGAAAATATATCCCAGTGTATACTCTTACTCACTGGTCTTCCAGAAGCTTCACTGAGGCTGCAGGAACTTAATTTTCATGGTTATTATTTCCTATCCTTTGATACATACTTGTCCTACCTAGGCATCTGGGACATAAGCAACTTCTCATTCTCCAGGTATTGTCAGTCTAATGTCATCAGTGGACCAAAGTGACAATCTATAGGATGATGAGATAATTAGTTCCCACAGACTACACCTTTCATGAATCCTTGAGACAAGACTGAATTTGTATTACTCTCCTTGTTCAATGTGATAAAACTCATTCTGGAGGGTTTTTTTTTTTTTTTTTTTTGCCATTGGGCAAGATTAAACATTATTTCCAAGGTTAAAAATGTGTTTACCCACTATTTGCCACAGTTGGTAAAAATTTCCTCAGCAAGGAAATCCACCGGCTTGACAACATTTATAATAATCCACTAACATTATCCAAAATGCATTCATCTTCAGCACCTGCTGAATCAGGTGGTTAAACAGGGACGTAATAAGAATCACCAAAACTGTAACTTTTAAGTATTGATATTACTTTTGATATCGTATCACTTTTGCAAAGAAGAAAAGCTCTAGGATCTTCCCTTGCTCCACACTATCCCTTTCTCCTCAAGTCAGGGAACCAAGTGAGGAGTTTGTCATTTACTTTAACATTTTGTGGTTGATAATTTTATTTCTGTCCACAAGTAAGATTATGAGTAGCCTTGCCTTAGGGAAAACAGTCAATAAATGCTTTTTTAAAGAAGTTGTCACTCATCATTTATTTCTCATGGCCTGCAGGAAGAGAGTGTGGTCTTCTTCTTTGGAAATAAACTTAGGGGATAATTCACACACAATCTGCTAAAAAATTTAGGTTAGTTTTACTAGTAATGTTAACAAGTTTTACTGGTGGACTGTCATATGGGATTTAAGGGACATACCTACCTGTAGATAAATACTGTGTCTGTGGCTTGAGAAAGTTTGCAGTTCAGGAGAGAGGTTAGTGGAAACCAGTTCTTTTGTTTTGTACATGTAAAATTTTCGATGCCTATTAGATGTTTAAATTTCTAGATGCAAGTGGCACATTATATAATCTGGAGTTCTGGGATGTTTGGAACTAAAGATACGAATCTGACAGTCAATCTAAAGTAGATGGTATTCAGAGCCATAGCATTGAAAAAAAAATTATCTGTGGAGAAAGAAAAAAGAGCCAAAATTCAATCACTGGGACATCTCATTGTTCAGAAATCAGTCACAAAACAAACCAGCAACGTTGGATGAGAAGTAGAAGCCACTGAGGTGTAGTAGCAGAGAAGTTAAGAAAATAAGGTGATCCAAGAAGTCAATAATGGTTAACCGTCTATTGCTACTGAAAGATGAAGTAAGATGAAGACAAAGGAGTTATCAAGAGATTGGCAACATGCAAGAGCTCTTTAACTGCAAAGTTGAAAAAAAAAAAAGTTCATTTGGAGTTTATCAAGTGAAAATGAAAAGTGAGAATGTAGAGATAGTAAAAATAGCTTTTAAAATAAGATGCTGTGAAAAGTTGCAAAAAATTATGGTGGAAATTGAGTAGTGTGCAAAGTCAAAAAAAAGGATAGCTTTATTTTCTTAAGTTTGCAATGATAAAGATGTATTTATGCTGATGTAAGCTGAAATTTTAAATTATTAAGGCTGAGCAGATGTTAGCTAGATAAGGAATGACGAGAATCTCTTCTGAGAGAGCAATGTGTAAGAAAGTGAAAAGA
>NW_012105364.1:10280777-10282958 GCF_000951045.1 Mandrillus leucophaeus
ATGCCTGTAATCCCAGCACTTTGGGAGGCCAAGGTGGACAGATCACAAGGTCAGGAGATCGAGACCATCCTGGCTAACACGGTGAAATCCCGTCTCTAATAAAAGATAGAAAAAATTCACCGGGCTTGGTGGTGGGCGTCTGTAGTCTCCAGTTACTCAGAAGACTGAGGCAGGAGAATGGCGTGAACCCAGGAGGCCGAGCTTGCAGTGAGACGAGACTGTGCCACTGTACTCGAACCTGGGCAACAGAGCGAGACTCCATCTCAAAAAACAAAAAGAAAAGAAAATATGATATATATACATAATGGAATACTATTTGGCCCTGAAAAATGAATGAAATCATGTCATTTGCAGCAACACGGATGGACCTGGAGGTCATTATGTTAAGTGAAATAAGCCAGGCACAGAAAGACAAACATTGCATGTTCTCACTCATATGCAGGAGTTAAAAAACTGAGTCTCATGGACTTAAAGAATAGAATAATAGTTAACAAAGGCTTGAAAGAGTGTGTGGATGGGGGAATGAAGAGTGGTTGGTTAATGGGTACAAACATACAGAAAATTAGAAGGAATAAGTTCCAACGTTTGATAGAAGAGTAGAGTGTATATAGTAACCAACTATAGTTAAAAACAAAGTATTATATATTTCAAAATAGTTAGAAGACTTGAAATGCTCCCAACACATAGAAATGATTAATACTCAAAGCGATGAATATCCTAAATACCCTGACTTGATCATTACATATTCTGTGCAAGTACCAAAATATCACATGTACCCATAAATATATACAAATATTATATGCCAATCAAATAATTTTTAAAATAAAGAAATAAAAACTGGCCAAATTGCCTAGAGCTTAGAGAGAAGTGTGAAACAAGAATTAGATGTAGGGAGGGATAGTGGTGTGCTCTTATGCCCAGTTTCTTATGCCTGATTTCTGAACTGGCTCTGAGGAAAAGCACAAATTTGCAAACAATTTGCAAAGAATAATGAAATATATAATACTCTGCTATAAATTCCATATAGCAAATTAGTTCTCACAGAGTGATTTTATTGATTTTTGCTGAACTCTTATGTTCTACGACTGCAATTATCAAGTGTAGCTTCAACATTAATGTTGGTTATTTTCATTTCCATTAACTAGTAAGCCAAAAGGGAAATGAAGATACACATCTGAACCTTATTTGTTGGTCAATGACATAAAGGCCTTCCTTTTTGAATTATAGCATAGTTTTCCCAAACTGGAAACTTTTTTTTATTTTTTGTGATATTCACAATGTAACAGGAACAGATATGACACTTTTAAAAGTTTCATCTGTATTATTAAGAGAGCCTCTATTTCACACTATTGTGTAGGGGCCATACGATATACTTTCTTTTATCACTTTCTTATGTCTATACAGTCAACAAAATAGTAAATCAAGTTCTGATTTTTAGTATTTGCCAACTCCTGTGGAGTAAATATTCCCACCATGGCCAATTTTAAGAGATCAACATATCATCACAAAATGCTGAGCTGGAAAGAGCTGCCAGTAACACTCCATTAGATGATATTTCCATGACACGGACACAATGGGTGTAAGTAACCTCAAGATAATAATAAAGTATAGCCAAATAATTATGAAGTGATGAGTTCTGAGTATTTATTACTTTTGTTTGTTATAGAATCTACTTGATGTTAAGTTTATATAATTATCTTAAAATAATATCTGGGTTTAACAACCGGCTCACAAAATTTCTCAAAGTTTAGCTCTTGCAAGTTGATATAAGTCAGCTCCTTCATACTGTCATGTAGGGGCCATAAGACACAATGCCTCACAGGCCATATTAAAAATGTTGGGCATCAAACTATGTACAAATGTTGTGTTTTAAACATTTAAAAGTAGAGTAATAAGAAAAATGAAGACCACAAAAATATATTAATATTGGTCTCTTAATACTTCAACAAAACAGGAGATTTAGGAATATGATTTGAGAACAGTTGGGAAAACTTACTTTGGAACAGGCCTCAAATTGCTGGAACCAAATTATTTCCTAAAATCCATTCCACTTTGATTTTTCTGCAGTTCTCCAATGATTATACCAACTACTGAAAATATGCAAATATAGGTCCCCAACAGCTGATGATCCACTATAGAAATTATTAGGTTAGCTGATGATTCAAGCCCAGTAGGTTTCAG
>NW_012105364.1:10283914-10287397 GCF_000951045.1 Mandrillus leucophaeus
TCCAGCACATTCTCCCTCTCCAAACCCATAGAAGCCTTCATTACACTCACAGTGACAGTTGGTTAACAGGTCTGGATAGTCTGGATAAAAACTACTCGTATAAAAAGTTTAGAGCTCTATTGAAAGTGTTGAAAATAACTTGAAAAGTGTTCTTTGTAGTGAAATAATATTGTAAATGGTTAGTCGCAAAATATAATTGTGGATTTAACAGCTATGGATATTTTTTCTTTTTAACTGGAGAAGCCTGCTGATCAAAGGGGAAGTCTTAAGAGAATTAATTAAAAATTAATTAAAAATTTATTTAGTTCTCTTTTAAACTGTGTTTAAAATGTGATATTTATTGCAGTTGTGAGTAATATTATTGAGAATACAGAGTTAAATTAACCTACATATTTTTATAACTTTTCCATGTATTTAAAAATCTTATTACACCCATTTTCTCATTATTCAGCTACATCAAGAAAGGCGGCATAATTAAGTTATTATTAAAACATTATTATTGCTAAAGAAGTCACTGATAAAAATTCATTTTTGTCCATTGACAAGTATAGATACCTAACATTAACACAGAGGAAAAGAAGACCTAATGAGAAGCATAAAAACTAAAAAGAGAATGAATGAATTTGATTACATGATTTGATACTGAAATACCATATTTCAGAACTCATTTTTTGCCCATTTTTTTACCATTCGTTAAGGAAGAATTAGCAGCTAATATGATGTAATTTGTTACAAAAAGTGCTGTTGCATAGTCTTTAATATGTGCTACATCAAATTAGGTCCCCACATGTAATGTACACATGTAATATGTATATGTGGTATGACAAATTGTCATACATACTATAAGCAGTTCTTAACCATCACCCAAATTCTACTCTATAATACTTTATCTGGTAGTATAATTAATTCCATCCACTTACTCTAGAATCCAGTCCTGTTTTTCAGAGTCAGATTCAAAGAGAGAATGATGGCAAGTACAGGTTTGTAATGTGTGCAGCTATAAATTATCTGCCCATCTTTGAGATAATAGCCAGAACAAAAGTGTAATTATGGGAAGAATAGTAGCAAGTAGTATTCACAATTTTATATGGGGGGGAAAAAGGGTCCTTGTTATAAGTAAGTGAGTGAATTGGCAGAGTAGTTTTTAGTTCATGCCCTTCCATGTTAGAACATAAAAATCTATCGGGGTAGCCAGGCGCTGGGGCTCAAGCCTGTAATTCCAGCACTTTGGGAGGCTTAGGCAGGTGGACCACCTGAGGTCAGGAGTTTGAGACCAGCCTGGCCAACATGGTAAAACTCTGTCTCTACTACTACTACTACTACTAATACTAATAATAATAATACAAAAATTAGCCGGGCATGGTGGTACACGCCTGTACTCGGGAGGCTGAGGCACAAGAATCACTTGAACCCGGGAGGCAGAGTTTGCAGTGAGCCGAGATCATGCTACTGCACTCCAGCCTGGGTGACAGAGAGAGACTCTGTCTCAAAAAACAAAATTTATGGAGGTACAGGGGACTATTAACAGTAATAAGTTTAGGTTTACAAAACCAGCTTGCATAAAAGATAAGGATATAGAGTGCTGACAAGGTCAAATACATTTTAAAAATATACAAAATTATTAAAATTCATCTTCCACCAAATCACAGTATTGAGCATAATAACAGTAAACACAAAGGATTTTGTTGTGCCAAATAAATAAGAAAACACACGTAATGTGAGCTGCATTCAGCAGATAATAAATATCCAAGAATGGTGACTATGATGATAAGAATAATTAGGCTAAAACATCTTACCATATATACATAATTCTTCAAAAGTATCTTTTAGGAGTAAGGTTTATACTCTTTGACCCAGCAATTCCCACTTTGAGAATATTTTTGTAAGGAAATAATTAGATACGTGTGCCAAGATATATGTGTAATGATTTTTATAAAAGTTAATTAGAACAAAGATATTGCTAGCAACCTAGGTTTTAAACAAAAGGGACTAATTAAATCAACCAGAATTCATCAACACCATGCAAAAATGATAAATGATGTTATAAAATATGATATGACACAGTACATTTTCACAATACGTTGATAAATGGTAAAATTTTTTATGTCTAGAATGTTGTGTTTTGAATATATGTAAATAATCCATACCGGTTATTTGTATTTTTCATTTATAGACAAATTTTACATATATATTCATATATAGTGAAAAAACATATACCTGGAATGAGCAGCTCTATCTAGGTCGTGATTACTTGTGTCTTTTATTCTCATTTCCATTTTCTTCTTTTCTGCATATTCAAATTGTCTATGTCATTTTGCATAATTTTTATAATGTAAATATCAGTCACTAGTCTACTAAGGGACTTTTTAATAGACACTAATAGAACTAGGAAAGGTATTTAGTGGAGTACATTGATGGGATTTGGTTGAGGTTCTATAGGATGCTAGAATCATAAATCAGAGATATAGCAAATGCTAGAATGAATACCTCATTCTGATTCTCGTAATCTATAGAGTCAACTTTAAGTATTTTTTTAGGCCACAGTTTCTTTAAGATTCGCACATAGGTCTTCAAGCAGTTTAAGACACTAGTCCACTAAATCAAGCAGGTACTTCTTTGACAAGTTCATTTTATGAGATGATCTCAATTAATGCTAATGCTTTAAAATTAATAATTAGAGAATGTGGCCCTCCCCCCATGTCCTGAACAACTGAGGGGAAAAGCTAACAAAAAGAGGTTGGTAAAAGAATATGTGATTCCAAGGAACAGATGGCTCTGGTGGTCTTCAGCAGGTGCTCATTTACATATTTTTGCCATAACCACCCTCTTCCTTCCCCCAGCATGGCAATATGCTCTGGCTTGAATGCACATTTATACCAGAAGCTTTTGGATTTGGTGAAAAATATACTGACTATAGGGTCTTAGGTTTTGTTTATTGTCCTGTCCCTTAGGCTAAGTACATGTAGTCCTAAACACATCCCTTAAACTTTGTGAATGTCCCTTATCCTCAACCAGGTTTCCCTGTCATACTATTCATACAGCGATAAAAGGAAACTAAATGGAAAATTGTGCTAGGGAGGGCTTGGATTTCAACCTAAGACACTGATAATTTAAGAGCCCAAATTTTGGAAAGAAGCAGAAATGCTGCTGTGGGTAAAGCCACAAAAATTGGAGGTCAAAAGACTCTGGTCCTCTCCTGGTCACTAGTTATACGTAGCAGGACCTTCAAAACATGTAATTTCATTCATTCTCAATTTACGTATGTGCAAAATGTGGGTAGAAGAAAAGGAGAAGAGAAGGTAGAAGTTAAACTATATTATTTTTAAGGCCTTATATAAAATGCTTTAATTTTGTTCTATGATGTGAGTAATCTGGTGAAAGTTTTTTTGAGAAAAGTAAATTTATTCCAAAATTTTAACTGATTTCATGTGCTAAAGAGAATATATAATAGAACCTCACAGAAACAAAATAATATGTAATGGT
>NW_012105364.1:10288677-10293852 GCF_000951045.1 Mandrillus leucophaeus
GTCTAAACTTTTCAAAAATCCACTCTCCAGTCAGCAATTTAATTGGATTTTAAGTTTCTAAAATTGACATTGAGGACAAATGTCAAGGAGAGGAGAAGAAGAGGACAAATCTGTCATAAGTCATAGCATTTTCAATGATGATAAAAAAGTCAATCTAACTGCTTCAGTAAATGATTTAATTGGCTTATGCGTAAATGCAAGGAAAGATAAATAATGTAATTATTACATAAATGTAAAATGTTTGTAATTAGCTCTTTTAAAAGTCTAGGGCAACATTAATGCATAGATAATTACATCAAAAGTTGCAAATTAGTTTCTAGTGGTCACCCACAATTCAGTTAAGAGGACCAAATGGTCACATTTGACTACCTCTTACTCTTGTTGACATTTCATATTTTCTTATGTATTTTCTTATGTATTTCTTATGCAGTTTAACAATTAATTTTTATAGGTAGCCAACTTTTAAAACGTTATTCCTTCTGAGGCATAAGAAATCAAGCATGAAGAGCACACCATTGCCCCTACCCACATCAAGCTTCTGTCTCTTCTCATTTCCCTCACTAAGTTCTAGGCAAAGTGTCAAGCTTTCACCTCTTTAAAAGTAAAGTCGTCCCTCCATATCCACAGAAAATTGGTTCCAGCACTCCCCCTCAAATACCAAAATCTGCCATTGCTGAACTCCCTTATATAAAATGGTGTAGTATTTGCATATAATCTATATACATCCTCCCATATACTTTAAATAATCTCTAGATTACTTATAATATCTAATACAACGTAAATGCTATGTAAACAGTTCTGTACTGCATTCTTTTAAATTTGTATTATTTTTATTGCTGTATTTTTAATATATTTTTAGATATTTTTAATCCTCGGTTGAATTCATAAGTGCAGAACCAACAGATATAGAGAGTTGACTGTAATAGTTAATAAAAATCATGCAATTGAAAAACAAATTCACATTGAACATTTTATATTCATACATAATTTTAAAGTCCTCATTGATGTATCTTAAATTATTTTGTTCCTAAAATACAGAGACGTATGTTGAAATTAAGTGAAATAATCCTATGATAATAAGGATTGAGTAGTGTTCAATTGTGTTGGTGAATCTGCCGCTTTTTAGGCATATTCAAAAAGTGGAATTGAACTGCTAAATAAGTTTACCAATAAAAAATTAAGATTAAATTAATAAACACATATATAAGCCTCAAAATTGGGTAAGGGTATTTTATGAAATCAAACATTTGTGTAATCATTCTCAGGAATAAAAGAGACAGAAAAAGAGTGCAGTGGGGCAATTTTCTTCCTTTAGAAATAGCTTGGATTTCATTTTTGTCCTAAAGAAACAGAAGTGTAATATGGAACATTTCACATTGACAGATCTATTACCTTAAAAACAAAGACAAAGTGTAACAAGCAGTTTAACAAAAGTGAAGAGGAATTCTGTTTAATTTGGAGCTGTAATAGGAATCATGATGCAAGAACTTAAAACTGCAGGAGACAACAAATAAGGTCTTTGTCCAATAAATATCTTACCAAGAGCATCAGCATCCTCTTTTTTTTTTTTTTCTTTTTTTTCTTTTTTTCTTTTTTGAGACAGTCTCACTCTGTCGCCCAGGCTGGAGTGCAGTGCAGTGGCACAATCTCAGCTCACTGCAACCTCCGTCTCCCGGGTTCAAGCAATTCCTGTGCCTCAACCTCCCAAGTAGCTGGTGAGCACCACCATGCCTGGCTAAGTTTTGTGTCTTTAGTAGAGATGGGGTTTCACCATGTTGGCCAGGTTTAAGCCCTCAAGTCATCTGCCCGCCTTGGCCTCCCAAAGTGCTGGGATTACAGGCATGAGCCAATGCGACCGGCCATCATCCTTTTGTTAAAAACAGATGCCAAATGCCATCAGGGAAGTTTAGGACGTAGACAGGAGAATATATTATAGAAAGAAGTGAAGTCAAATCTTCTAAGCTTATCTGAAAATTCTATGATGAAAACTAGATGTCTACATTCAAAACTTTCTCTTTGTTCTTCAATTCACCGTACCATGTTACCTCTCAGGATTATCTTGAGGTGAACGATTCTTACTCAAACACTAGAAACAATTGGGAAACACTAATTCTATTTTAAGCCTGATTGGATGTGCACTCATAGGGAGTTTGGTGAAGGTAGTCACATAATGACTCTTCATAAGAAAATGTTTGACAAGCTGTCAAAACTCTTTTGGAGAAAGAAATGGTGGATAGAGTTGCTCTAAGGAATACATGTCAATTCAGTTATCTTTTTCCTATATCACATTTTGATGGCAGCTGAGTGATCTCTGTGGATCTCATACTAGAAATTAGGTTAAAGTAAAAAAAAGAGTCAGATTGATTTTGAAGAATTTAGTTAATGTTATAAGAACAGTGGTGACACTGGTGCCAAAATTTTAACATATGGTAAGCTTTTAAAAACTAAGGTTTAAAACAAATTCTTGACATATACAAATTCAAGTTTATGACTTGACCAAATAATAAGTTTATGACTTGACCAAATAATTCAATACAGACACTGTAGTTCAGAGGTTCATATTTCAAATATCAAAAGCTAGAATCTGAAAAGAAAAGCTGTCAAGAAATAGAGAAAGAAGGATAACTCTCTGAAAGCAGACCAAAACTCGTAATCTGTCATCTGGGTAATGAGGCTAAGAAACAGCTGTATTGTAGACATATGGAGGAGAACATGATTTAAAACAAAACAAAACAAAACAAAACTCTATCTCCCATGAACATTTTTTATTGACTTGATGTTTCCTAAGGAATGTCATCCAGCTACTTTAGCTTTGAGCCAGGTGGGGTGGTTCATGCGTGTAATCCCAACACTTTGGAAGAATCACTTTAAGCCAGTAATTCGAGACCAGTCTGGGCAACATAGTGAGACCTCATCTTTACAGAATATTTAAAAATTAGCTAGGCATATTGATGCATGCCTACAATCCCAGCTTCCAGGTCCGACCTGCAGACCCTGACCCAGAGATAGATGAAAGACTTACACTGACACAGATATTTTGCCTGTCAGCACAGTTAAAGGGCTCTGCTGCCTGAGTCTGCAGTGTCACCCCAATAAACTGGTGAAGTTTGCATTTATTTAGTACGGATTAAATGACAAAGGCTTTGGGTCAACACAGCTGTGGGTAATTAAACTGGTCTCCCTCCCCTGGAGAGAGCAGTCTTGCCCTCCAATGATTAAAGGTCAGTCTTAGGACCACATGAGTAAACAAGCTATTTAGATATACTCCCCTACATTCTTTATATCTACACCCTAAGCTTTTAAGTGAATTCAGCTGCCTTCAGCCAAATCTTTTACTGAAAATATTATCAAACCTTCCAGACTTCCAAGAAGGTTTGCATCTTTACAATTTTTCCCACAACCCTGACTGAACTCCCATACCCAACTACTCAGGAGGCTTGGGTGGGAGGATCTTCTGAACCCAGGAGGTTGAGGCTGCAGTGTGCCACGATTGTCTTACTGCACTCCAGCCTGGGCAACAGAGCAAGACCATGTCTCAAAAAAAAAAAAAAAAAAAAAATCTAAACTTTAGCTTTGGCATTCCAGGGTCTTTTATGACCTTGATCGTGACCTCATGTGCCTCTCCTCTCTAATCTCTCTGTTCCCTACACACTATCCACACTAGACTGACTACTCACCTGATCAACAGATTTATTGACTAGGAAGCATTGATGAAACTCTCTTTGTCTGAGTTCCTCTCTCTATAGCTTTGAGGATCAAAACCTTACATAAATTGTAAGGCTCAGTTCAATTACTCAAATCCCCTCTCTTCCAAGAAAATTCCTCTGATTACTTACTGAGAATTATGCTTTTATCTGTACATACATATCTTGTTTTGAATCTGTAATTGACTCATCACATTCTGCCATAAATTACAGTTGATTGTATATATCTGTCTTTTCCCTATATATAGCCCTAGAGTACAGACAAGATATTAGTCTCTTTGTACCACATTTATATCTGAAAGATTTGTAGAATATAACTAAATGAATTAATAAACAGATTAGGAAATCTTAGATAATGCTATATTTAAATATCCTTCATCCCATTTTATATAAATAGAAAAAATGTTCTCTGGAATCTTCTGCCATATGTCTACTTTGACACTGGAAAATGAGCACCTAAGCATTATTCTAGGGCAGTAATATATCTCTTAAAAATTATTCTTACACTCACCCTGTATATTTATCTTCTGATGCTCAACTATAGCAATCTGTATTCATCCACAATAGCACCACACATTTCCTTCTCATTTGGGATTACGACAATCCCTGGTAAAAACATCACACTGACTACTCTCAATGCTGAAAACTAAAGTTAGAGACATGACAAATTGTTATATGTATGAGAAATATTTCTTTACTGTGCAATAACTGTAGGGTATTCTACAATGACATTCTGAATTTTCCTATGTAGTTAAAAGGAAAAGTATCTTTGTGTTTACTGATTTTTTAAAAAATGCTTTATTTTGAAGTTATAGTCTAACATAAACTCAGGTCTCACCAGAGGCTCTTAGCAGTTAACATCTTCTAACTAAGGCTTGTAATGTTAATATTTTATGAAGAGACTGAGTTAAGTGATCAATATAAGAAATACCTCTGCCAGAAAATTGTGTGTGTACCCTATTCTGTTGATTCCACAGTAGTCAGCTATTTGTTTAGACTCTAGAACATATAGGCCTCTAGACAAAAGTTATTCAGAACTGAAATATCTGTTTGAGACAGGAATAAAGGAGGAAGGGAGTGTATAGGGGAGCAAACAGCATCAGCGTCAGGGTTATTCCTTTCCTTTCTTCCTTACTCTGACTCTGAGTTTCTATTCTTATGTTACTTTGACTTGCTCCTTTAATGATGAAGAGCTCTGATTCACCCATGCTTTTAACTGACCCACATCTTACTGCTGCTTCAATTTTTTTAGTTCATCTGGTTGCTGATTATTTACATGAACCTTAGACTTCATGCCCCTGCTTTATCTCTCTTATTTTCCTATCTGGCATTGTATACACCTCTTGCCTGGACATACTACACTTGTCTGTGTTCTACTTTCCTCATGGCTCTTCAGGGAACTTCTCTCCTCACTGCTGGAAGAGGTAATCATAAATAATAATAGTTTCCCCTTCTCAACTTTTCTCAATAC
>NW_012105364.1:10294257-10297152 GCF_000951045.1 Mandrillus leucophaeus
GTAACAAATTACTAGAAACTGGAGGACCTCAAAAACCAAATTTAATCTCTCACAGTTCTGAATCTTGTAAGTCCAAAACTAAGGTATTGACAGGGTTGGTTTCCCCTGCAGGGAGAGAACTGATTCCGTGCTTTTCTCCTAGCTTCTGGTGGTTGCTGGCTGCATTGGTTTGAATGTTTGTTCCCTCCAAAACTCATGGAAAAACTTAATCCCCAAGGTGGCAGTATAGAGAGGTGCAGCCTTGAGGAGGTAATTGGTCATAAGGGCTCTACCCTCATGAATGAATTAATCTGTTCAAGGGTTAATGTATTAATGGGTTTTCAAGGGAGTGAAACCGGTGGCATTATAAAAAGAGGAATAGAGACCTGAGCAAGCACATTAGCATGTTCGGCCCCCTCACCTTGTGATGTCCTGAGCTGTCTTAGGACTCTACAGAGAATCCCCACCAGCAAGAAGGCTCTCACAAGATGCAGTCCTGCAACCTTCTTTTTTATTTATTTATTTATTTTTTTTTTTGAGACAGAGTCCCCGTCCATCACCCAGGCTGGAGTGCAGTGACCTAATGTCGGCTCACTGCAACCTCTACCTCCTGGGTTCAAGCGATTCTCCTGCCTCAGCTTCTTGAGTATTTGGGATTATAGGCACATGCCATCATGCCTGGCTAATTTTTGTAGTTTTAGTAGAGACAGGGTTTCACCATGTTGGCCAGGCTGATCTCGAACTCCCAGCCTCAGGTGATCTGCCCACCTCAGTCTCCCAAAGTGCTGGGATAACAGGCATGAGCCACAGCACCCAGCCCGTACATTTTAGCCTCCATATATATTTTTTTTCTTTCTTTCTTTTTTTTTTTACTTTAAGTTCTGGGGTACATGTGCAGAATGTGCAGTTTTGTTGCATACGTATACATACCATGATGGTTTGCTGCACCCATCAACCCATCACCTGCATTAGGTATTTCTACTAATGCTATCCCTCCCCTAGCCCCTTTTTGCTGTGCAGAAGCTCTTTAGTTTAATTAGGTCCCATTTGTCAATTTTGGCTTCTGTTGCCATTGCTTTTGCTGTTTTAGACATGAAGTCTTTGCCGATGGCTATGTCCTAAGTGGTATTTACTAGGTTTTCTTCTAGGATTTTTATGGTTTTCGGTCTTACATTTAAGTCTTTAATCCATCTTGAGTTGATTTTTGCATAAGGTGTAAGGAAGGGGTCCAGTTTCAGCTTTCTGCTTATGGCTAGCCAGTTTTTCCAACACCACTTATCAAATAGGGAATCTTTTTCCCATTGCTTGTTTGTGTCAGTTTTGTCAAAGATCTGATGGTTGTAGATGCGTGGTGTTATTTCTGAGGCCTCTGTTCTGTTGCATTGGTCTATATATCTGTTTTGGTGCCAGAACCATGCTGTTTTGGTTACTGTAGCCTTGTAGTATAGTTTGAAGTCAAGTAGCATGATGCCTCCAGCTTTGTTCTTTTTGCTTAGGATTGTCTTGGTTATGCAGGCTCTTTTTTGGTTCCATATGAAGTTTAAAGTAGTTTTTTTCCAATTCTGTGAAGAAAGTCAGTGGTAGCTTGATGGAGATAGCATTGAATCTATAAATTACTTCGGGCAGTGTAAACGGTATTCAAATAGGAAGAGAAGAAGTCAAATTGTCTCTGTTTGCAGATGACATGATTGTATATTTAGAAAACTCTATCATCTCAGCCCACAATCTCCTTAAACTGATAAGCAACTTCAGCAAAGTCTCAGGATACAAAATCAAAGTGCAAAAATAACAAGCATTCCTATACACCAATAACAGACAAACAGAGAGCCAAATCGTGAATGAACTCCGATTCACAATTCTACTAAGAGAATAAAATACTTAGGAATACAACTTACAGGGTGTTGGGAACAGGCCCCCCAAAATCTGGCCATAAACTGGCCGCAAAACTGGCCATAAACAAAATCTCTGCAGCACTGTGACATGTTCCTGATGGCCATAACACCCACACTGAAAGGTTGTGGGTTTACTGGAATGAGGGCAAGGAACATCTGGCCCGCCCAGGGCAGGAAAACCACTTAAAGGCAGTCTTAAGCTAGCATGAGTGTTCTGTGCCTTAAGGACATGCTCCTACTGCAGTTAACTAGCCTAACCTATTCCTTTAATGCAGCCCATCCCTTTGTTTCCCATAAGGGATACTTTTAGTTAATTTAATATCTATAGAAACAATGCTAATGACTGACTTGCTGGTAATAAATACATGGTAAATCTCTGTTCGAGGCTCTCAACTCTGAAGGCTGTGAGACCCCTGATTTTCCACTTCAAACCTATATTTCTGTGTGTGTGTCCTTAATTCCTCTAGTGCCGCTGGGCTAGGGTCTCCCCAACTGAACTGGTCTCAGTAAGTGGCGTCCATCATGGGGGCTTGAATCCAGGTCAAAGGGTCGCCAGAGCAATGGTTGGAGAATGTGGAACCAAGCTGTAAGACACCCGAATACTCTAAAGCAATCCCCGTGGTGAGTAAGAAGGGGAGTTTGGAAGCATCAGGGTAACAATGCAATAAGTGTGGTTCATTCCACCTTGAAACTTTTTCACACTGATGATGAGGAGGAAGGAGAATATAATGAAATAACAGAAGAGGTTACAGAGCAAATTTATTTGCCAGCTAAAGCTAAAGTGGCAAAGGAGGGAGAGGTTCATCCCTACCCTTCTGCACCCCCTCATTATTGTTTTGAAGAAAATGACCCTCCAGATCTTTCTTTTGCAGAGGACAGTGTGCAAAAAGTAGTTGCCCCAGTGACTGTTTGAGCAGTGCCTCAAGCAACTGCTCTTAGTTCTATTCAGGCAGGAATTCAGCAAGCTAGACGAGAGGGTGATTTAGAGGCTTGGCAATTCCCTGTTAGAATACACCCTCCAGAT
>NW_012105364.1:10297872-10301113 GCF_000951045.1 Mandrillus leucophaeus
TGGGAATGGGAAAAAATGAAATTAAATGAACAGGAAGATTTGGAAGCACAAATAAACAAGGCAAAGTAGCTTATTGGGTAAATCAAATTGCTGATAAACATCCTACCTGTGAAATAACTATTCAGGGAAAGAAATTTAAAGGCTTGGTAGATACAGGAGCGGACGTTTCAATCAATTGTCTACAGCACTGACCGTCCGCATGGCCAATTCAACCTGCTCAATTTAATATTGTTGGAGTTGGTAAAGCCCCTGAAGTATGTCAAAGTAGTTATATCTTGCATTGTGAAGGGCCATGGACAATCTGGGACTATTCAACCAATTATAACTTCTGTACCTATAAATTTATGAGGAAGAGATTTATTACAACAATGGAGAGCACAAGTTCTAATTCCAGAGCAATTATATGGCCCTCAAAGTCCACATACAATGCATGAAATGGGGTATGTCCCTGGTATGGGACCAGAAAACAATTTGCAAGGTTTGAAAAAATCACTTCAAGTGGAAAGGCAAAGCTCCCGCCAAAGATTAGGACATCATTTTTGATGGCGGCCACGGTCAAGCCTCCAGAACCTATACCTTTAAAATGGTTAACAGATAAGCCAATTTGGATAGAACAATGACAGCTAAGTAAAGAGAAACTGAAGGCTTTAGAGAAATTAGTTACTGAACAATTAGAAAATGGGCACATAGCTCCAACATTTTCCCCTTGGAATTCTCCAGAGCCATCAATTCAGTTATACAACCTATGGGAGCATTACAGCC
Source organism: Mandrillus leucophaeus (assembly GCF_000951045.1). Classification (NCBI taxonomy): domain Eukaryota; kingdom Metazoa; phylum Chordata; class Mammalia; order Primates; family Cercopithecidae; genus Mandrillus; species Mandrillus leucophaeus. Next base: position 10,298,635 of record NW_012105364.1, read on the forward strand.
AGGATTGCCTTCTCCTGCTATAATTCCAGAAAATTGGCCTTTAATAGTCATAGATTTAAAAGACTGTTTCTTTACTATCCCCTTAGCTGAGCAAGACTATGAACGGTTTGCATTTACAATTCCTGCAGTAAACAACCTGCAGCCTGCTAAGTGTTTCATTGTTTCACAGATGGGTCTAGTAATGGTAAAGCTTCTTATTCTGGATAAAAAGGTAAAGTTTTTCAGACTCCCTATACTTCAGCTCAAAAAGCAGAGCTTGTAGCTGTAATTGAGCTACTGACTGCTTTTGATATGCCTATTAATGTGATTTCTGATTCTTCATACGTGGTTCATTCAACACAGTTAATTAAAAATGCTCAGTTACAATTTCATACAGATGAACAACTGATTAAAAAAAAAAAAACAAAAAAAGGGGGAGAAATAGAGATTACGGAACAGCCCATACACAGTTGAATCTAGCATTAACTTTAAATTTTTTGAGCCTGCCCAAAGGCCAGATGTTAGCAGCAGCTGAACAGCATCTACAGAAACCAGCTGCAAAGACAGAAACAGAACAACTGGTTTGGTGGAGAGATCCAATAACAAAAAGTTGGGAAATAAGTAAAGTAATAACTTGGGGTAGAAGTTATGCTTGTGTTTCTCCAGGCCAAAATCAACAGCCGATTTGGATACCATCAAGACACCTGAAACCTTATCATGAGCCAGATTCCGGGAGGATCCCAAGGACCCCTGAGTTGCAGCCATGTTGAGACTGACACTGAGGAGGACACCAGCTGTCACAAGCCGCACCCATCAAACACAGCCACCCATCTGGGGACAGATCAAGAAGCTGTCACAGATAGCAGAAGAAAACCTGAGGAAAGCGGGACAGCCAGTCACAATGAGTAATTTAATGATAGCTATGATAGCAATGATCACCATTGCCGTGAGTATTCCTTCACCAAGGGCTGACACAGAGAACAATTATACTTATTGGGCATATTTATCAATCTTGGCTGGAAATAATGCCTAGATGTAATCACTCTATGACACTGTTACTTATGCTTTCTGATCTCAGTATTTACCATAATAAATCTGCTCCTATAATTGAGGCATATCGCCTTCAAAAAACTATTTGTAAACAAAATTGAACATGGCCAGAAAAAATGAATGCACTTGTTTAGGAAAATTGCATTGCAGAACAGGCACAGGTGCTGTGCAGCAAAACCTATGGAATCATTATTGATTGGTCCCCTCAGGGGACGTTTAGCTTGAATTGAACCTGTCAGTCTGTGTGCCACAGCCACACTATGTTCAGATGGTCTGAAAAAAAAGGTCAGATGGTAGAAATGATAAGAAGTATGGCAAAAAGTTCCTATTATCTGGAACTGTAGTGGTATAGTGGCACCTCAACCTCAAATGATATGGCTCGTCATAGGAGCTAAACATTGTGGCTTAATAAGATCAAAATTTGGGAAAGAATATAAAAGCATCTAGAAAGACCCTCTACAAACTTGTCTTTGGATATTGCAAAATTAAAATAACAAATATTTAAAGCATCCCAGGCACAACTGACCTTAATGTCAGGAACTGGAGTGCTTGAAGGAGCTGCAGACAGATTAGCAAATAGTAACTCATTAAAATGGATAAAAACACTTGGAAGCTCTGTAATTTCAATGATGATTGTGCTTTTAATCTGTGTTGTTTGTCTTTGTATAGTCTGCAGATGCAGATCCGGACTCCTGAGAGAAGTAACTCACTGTGACAAAGCCGCCTTTGCTTTTATCGCTTTGCAAATCAAAGAAAGGGGACATTTTTGGAACAGGCCCCCCAAAATCTGGCCATAAACTGACCCCAAAACTAGCCATTAACAAAATCTCTGCAGCACTGTGACATGTTTATAATGGCCATAATGCCCACGCTGGAAGACTGTGGGCTTACCGGAAGGAGAGCAAGAAACACCTGGCCTGCCCAGAGCAGAAAATCGCTTAAAGGCATTCGTAAGCCACAAACAATAGCATGAGTGATCTGTGCCTTAAGGACATGCTCCTGCTGCAGTTAACTAGCCCAATCTATTCTTTTAATTTGGCCCATCCCTTTGTTTCCCATAAGGGATACTTTTAGTTAATTTAATATCTATAGAAACAATGCTAATGACTGACTTGCTGTTAATAAATAGGTGGGTAAATCTCTGTTCGAGGCTCTCAGCTCTGAAGGCTGTGAGACCCCTGATTTCCCACTTCATACCTCTATATTTCTGTGTGTGTGTCTTTAGTTCCTCTAGTGCTGCTGGGTTAGGGTCTGCCCGACCGAGCTGGTCTCAGCACAAGGCATGTGAAGGACCTCTTCAAGGAGAACTACAAACCACTGCTCAAGGAAATAAGAGAGGACACAAACAAATGGAAAAACATTCCATGCTCATGGATAGGAAGAATCAATATTGTGAAAATAGCCTCCACATTTTAAGAAAATAATCTCTTTCTTTAAATAAATTATCTAG
>NW_012105364.1:10301163-10310493 GCF_000951045.1 Mandrillus leucophaeus
ATGGTCTCGATCTCCCGACCTCGTGATCCGCCCGTCTTGGCCTCCCAAAGTGCTGGGATTACAGGCTTGAGCCACTGCGCCCGGCCATACTGTGCTTTTAATCTGTGTTGTTTGTCTTTGTATAGTCTGCAGATGCAGATCCGGACTCCTGCGAGAAGTAGCTCACTGTGACGAAGCCGCCTTTGCTTTTATCGCTTTGCAAATCAAAGAAAGGGGACATTTTTGGAACAGGCCCCCCAAAATCTGGCCATAAACTGGCCCCAAAACTAGCCATAAACAAAATCTCTGCAGCAGTGTGACATGTTTATAATGGCCATAATGCCCACGCTGGAAGGTTGTGGGTTTACCAGAATGAGGGCAAGAAACATCTGGCCTGCCCAGAGCAGAAAATCACTTAGAGGCATTCTTAAGCCACAAACAATAGCATGAGTGATCTGTGCCTTAAGGACATGCTCCTGCTGCAGTTAACTAGCCCAACCTATTCTTTTAATTCGGCCCATCCCTTTGTTTCCCATAAGGGATACTTTTAGTTAATTTAATATCTATAGAAACAATGCTAATGACTGGCTTGCTGTTAATAAATAGGTGGGTAAATCTCTGTTCGAGGCTCTCAGCTCTGAAGGCTGTGAGACCCCTGATTTCCCACTTCATACCTCTATATTTCTGTGTGTGTGTCTTTAGTTCCTCTAGTGCTGCTGGGTTAGGGTCTGCCCGACCGAGCTGGTCTCAGCACAAGGGATGTGAAGGACCTCTTCAAGGAGAACTACAAACCACTGCTCAAGGAAATAAGAGAGGACACAAACAAATGGAAAAACATTCCATGCTCATGGATAGGAAGAATCAATATTGTGAAAATAGCCTCCACATTTTAAGAAAATAATTTCTTTTTTTAAATAAATTATCTAGTTTCCAATATTTTTATAAGCAACAGAAAATGGACTAAGATATTGGCAGCCCTTGGTGTTCCTTGGCTTGTGATATATCACTCCAGTTTCTCCCTCTGTCATTACATGGTGTTATCCCTGTGCATCTCTGTCTCTACGTCTATTCTCTTCTTATAAGAAGGCCATTTATATTAAATTAAGAGCCTACCTTACTCTAGTAGAACCTAATCTGAACTTAATTACATCTGCAATAACCCTATTTACAAAAATGAAACATTCTGGTACTGAGAATTAGGACTTTGACATATCTTTTTAGGGGACACAATTCAACCTGTAACAAATGGTTATAGCCTATGCTGGCAGATCTAATTTGCTAGCAAAAATTTACAACAACTAAAAATTATTGCAATTTCTGACCAGATAAATGCACCCCTGCTTCTGCAGGATATAATTATGATGGCTTTCTCTGCCTTTGTTTTTCATCAAAGAAAACATCTCAAAGTCTGAATCTCATGCATACTAATGAGATTCAGTTGTTGTGTTTGTTTGCCATAACTGCAAATCGTTTCACATTTGTACCATTAGCAGATTTCTATTTTATTTAATACATACTTATATTCCTATTTATTATAAGATACTGTTTTAGGAAAAATAAAAAACTTACATAGTTTGGATATTTGTCCCCTCCAAATCTCACATCTAAATTGATCTCCAGTGTTGTAGGTGGGGCCTAGTGTAAGGTGTTTGGGTCACAGGGCAAATCCCTCATGAATGGTTTAGTCTCATCTCAGTGGTAATGAGTGAGTTCTCCTCAGTTCTAATAGTTCCCAGAGATCTATTTAAAAGTCTGCCACCCTCCCTCTATTATTTTTCGTTCTCTCTTACTTTCCACCATGTGATCTCTACATGCCAGCTCTCCTTCAACTTCTATCCTGAGTCAAAGCTTCCAGAAGCCCCCAGTAGAAGCAAATGCTGATGCCATCCTTCTTGTACAGCCTGCAGAACTGTGAACCAAATAAACCTTTTTTCTTCATAAGTTATACAGCCTCAAGTATTCCTTTCTAGCTACACGAACAGGCTAGACCATTAAATTTCAAAGTACTTACTGTAATAAATTTCCAAAAAGACAAAAAGTATAAATGAAGCATCATAGATTTGAATAGAGGCAAGAATGCCAGCAGCTGACAGAATGAGGAAAGGCTTCCGAGAAAATACGGTTTTAAGTTTAGATCTTAAAGGATAAGAGCAGTAAATGCTTACCAGAAAACTAAATTTGGTGGAAGGTTGTATATCTTTGTCCCCAAAATTTTGAAATTCTGTGATTTCATTTTCTCACAAATATGAAAATAGCTTATAATGGACAACATTTCAAGCAGAAGAAAATTAAATTATAAATAATTAAAGGACAAGGAGAGTATGTCTCAATGTGGTTGGAGTATGACTAAGGAAACTAACTGTAGATAACACTGGAATGTTGGCCCAGTGTATGACTCAGGCTAGTTCCCAGCAGTCACAGCCCAAACTCCTGATCTCAGGATCAACCTTGATCAGAAACAGAGAACATATAAACCTTCTTAGTCAACAATCTTGGGTTAAGTTTCAAGTCACCTTTGCAGCAAGTTTCTGGCTGGTCCCTAAACCCTAGTCATGTCATTTGTGTCAATCTATAAAAATATAAAAGGGCACTGTGGGGACTGGGTATTTCTATGCATTACCAGAGGAAATTTGAATAGTAGTGGCACCTTTGAAGAGCAATCTGATGCCACTTATTAGAAATTAAAATATATAAATTATTTAGGCAGAATTAATCTATTAAAAATCTATCCTAAAAGTGTTAAGGAGAGAGTAAAGATCTCTCTCTTTATCTGCAAGGATCTGCTTCTGTTTTAGTGCAAGGATATTTATCGTAGCATTGTTAACAGTGAAAAAAGAAAAGAGAAAACAACAACAAAGTGAACACCACCATCAATAGAGGAACAATTGAATTAAACAACATTTATAAATAACAATTCAGCATGAGTACCATGTTGCTGTTTCATCCATTTGAGCTAATCTGGTCTCATGTTCTCTCTCTAAAGGATTATTCTATTATGATAATTAATAGTATTCTCTCAGTTTTCCTTTAGAAAAGATGTAGAGTACATATATTCTATCATTATTTTTGAGTATCTTGACTAAGCTTCATGGAAACCATTCACTTTCTTCTTTACAAATTTATTTTTTGGAGAAAAAATACATTTATTATAGGTAATCTAGAAAATGACATAAGCAAAATCTTACCCAGTAATTAATATTATATATCCTTCAATCTGTATTCTCACAGTATTTTTTCCCATGAAAAACATTTTTCACCAAAATGATATCAGATTGAACAACATGTGCTGTTGGATGGTGAATTAGTTTCTTATTTTTTCTGTAACAAATCTATTCAGTGGTTTAAGACAAGACAAATTTATAATTCTACAATTCTGGAAGTCAGAAGTCCCAAATGAGTTTCACTCGACTGAAATTAAGTTGTCAGCAGGGCCATGTTCCCTCTGGAATCTCTAGGGATGACTCTGCTTGCTTGTCTTTTCTATCTTCTAGAGATGGCCTGGATTCCTTGGCTCCTGGCCTCTTCATCTGCCTGCAGAATGAGTAGATTTTAGCTGCTCTTGCCACAAAAAAATTAATTAATTGAAATATAACTATGTGAGATTATGTATATGTTAATTTGCCTCACTATAGTAATAATTTTACTATTTATTTACTATCTATCTATTACTATCTATCTAAAAATAAATTTACTATCTATCTATTACTATCTGTATCCCATAACATCATGTTGTATACATGTTGTTGTATTTGTTGTATAACAAATAAATACACACAATAAAATTTATTTTAAAAACCAAAACAAGAACCTGGTAGATTGACATCTTTAAATCTCTCTCTGACTCCGACCCCTTCTTCTTTCATTATATCTACTTTTCCGACTCCAAAACTTCTCTCTCCCTCTAAGAAAAACCCTTATAACTATATTGGGGTCACCAGATAATTCACAATAATATTCACATATCAAGATTCTTAATTTAGTCACATCTGAAAAATCCTTTTTGCCATGTCAGGTAACATATTTACAGGTTTCTGAAGTTAAGATGTGGATATCCTTGAGGGGCCATTATTCTGTGGACCACCAATAGGTTCTCCAGAAGCCGATGCTCAGATGGAGTTTGGGATGCAAGATGTTTTTCAGGGCTTAATCTGTGGAAGGGAAAGAAAATACACGTTTGGGTAGAGAAAGAAGTCAAACTTTGTCAGGCCTAACAAAGTCTCAGCCAGCCCAACAAGGAGCTCTACAGCAATTACTACCCTTAGAATATCCTAGGTCAGCCCCAAATAGCTAAGCATTTATACCCTGACCTGTATCAATCACTGAGTGATCCAGGGAGTAAAATCAGGCAAAGCAGCTCTCTGCAGCTGAGGCAGACCATGAAGAAAATGACAGCAGGAAGCTGTCTGCTCACCATACTTGCTATAGCTGGGCAGCAAGTCTAATCCTTGAAGAGGGAATGTGTGTGGCACATCCTTGGCTCACCTACATAATATATTTATAATGTATCTGTAGATCACTCTTTTATAACTTGATTCCTTCATTAAATATACTTTAAACATTTTCTAAATAATTGCATATTTTTTAATGTCTAACTAATACCAAGGTACCTGTAACAGATACCTTGCGGTTCAACATTTGGGGCATTGCCATTTTTTTACTCTTATAAACAATGTAGCCAAGAACTATAAATTATATCATAAAACTATATTCACCTAATATTCATCTTAGATTTGCACTTTCTTGTCTATCCAGTGATAATCACCTTTTTTCCATTCCCCCGTAACAATCAGATCATATTGGAAGAAGAAATGGTAAATCTTTTAAATCTAAACTTCTACAATTTATCTTCCAGAAGTTGTACTTTAGGACAGGATATTGTTTTTCTGGCATGAAGATCTAAAGTTTTCCTTATTAATATACTTTATCCTTTTTAATATCAATAGTAAGAAATCTTATCAAAGTTTATAAAAGCTACACATCAATTTTAAAAGTAAAAATCTAGAGTAGATATGAAGTTCTTCATTCATGAACCACCAGCCTCCCCATCTCAGGTACACTGGTCCTCTTCCCCTCAGCAGTCCCACTCTGTCTATCCATTGTCACACATTTTCACTTTATTATCATTGAGATACAAAGTTCTGCTCTCCCACTTACAGAGCTTTAAGCCAAGACCAGAGATAATACCTTTAAACAATAACTACTAGTGAGACTTCTACATTCTCTTTACATGAAGCCAATCCTGGGTGCACATTTATGTAAATCAAGAAAAGTCATGAATTGTCCAAACACAGAGAAAGAACACTGGGAGATTAACAAACCCCATTCCTCTCTGGACCAAAATATTAGTCATTTTAGTAGTCATTCATACTTATTTTACTGGCAAATGTCTTTGTCCACATACACTAAGAGAACGGGGCCATGTTTGGGAACAAATTCATACCAAATAGTGGAAAACTTTGATAGTATTTTAAAATATGAATCTATTTTTCCATAGATACATTAACAATTTTCCAGAACAAAGAAGTAAAATTGCATTGAGAGGAATAACTTTATATATTCTTAAATACACCCCACGCATAATTGCTTAGTACAGAATTTCTCTTATGCCTGTTCCTTCCACTGTTAAAAGAACACCAACTTTCTAAATTTAATTGGCTACTAAACTATCATGTCACAGATTAGTCACATGTAAATTTAACATATCATATAAAGAAATATTCAGGGCAAATAGTTATAGTATTAAATGCCCAGTGAAAATGCATTAAAATAATTTTGAGTTTGATGGAAAAAAATCTCATATACCTAAAGTATCCTACTTCATTCCAAAAGTCAAAATGAAATATTCCTGTGGACATACAAAAGTTATATGATAAAAATGATTTGTTATATAACTAGAAATAGTTTATTACTAATGTGAGTCCATTTTTGCCAGAATTTGTCAGCAAGTTGGTATTTGCATATCTGAGCATGTATTTTTTTTTCTCTTCCAAGGTAAGGAGTGTTATACCTGAATATAGAGCAATCACTATGAAAAATTATTGATGAAAAAATGTCAATAAGCTAGTGTTCACTTTTATATAAGGGTGTTGGGTGGAGATTAAATGAATTGAATTAAGTCTGATCTGACAGTTGGATGATAGCACTGAGTTAATTAGTGTAGCACTAAATGAAAGGAAAAGATAATTGGGCACCAAACCAAGATATCCCATTTTAAACAGATTACATATCTGGTTTTTAAAGTATGTAAAGGAAATAACAAGCTCCATATGATTTCTCACCTATCACATAAATTAAGACACTAGCAGTAAAGAGAGTTAAAAGAACCACAAACAGCAGTGAGACTGTGGATCACTTAGCACTACTATTCGGGTGTGCTAGTTAATACTGAGTGTTGACTTGATTGGATTGAAGGATGGAAAGTATTGTTCCTGGGTGTGTCCCCTCCCCTCCCCTCCCCTTTCCTTCCCTTTCCATCATGTCACGGTCCCTCCAAATATATTTTTAATTTGTTTTTAGCTCTTCCTGTTCTACACGTGTTACTTCTGAAGTTGTAGAAGACTTGGCCTTCTGTCATACTAATATCTTACCCTCTGAGTCCCTTCACCTCTGGCCATAATAAGGACAAAATAAGAATCAGAGTAAAAAAAAAAAAAGAGGTGCAGGCAGAAAAATGCTTTTAAACAAATAAGCCTGGCAAGGAAATAAAGGATGTAAAGTCAAAAGGGTGAAAATGAAAGATTGGGGACAAATTAGAATGTAGTGGATGTAATGGTTAATATCTGCTCTCAAAGACAGTTCCCAAGAACAGTACAAGGATGTTCATGACCATTTATGTCAAGTGCCAACTGTGCTTTAGAAGGGAACCAGGCAGCTTAAAAGGATCCTTTCCCTTGGAATGTCCTTGTCCAGTGTAACCCCATCTGCCTGAACAACTCCTATGCAGTCCTCAACTCCTTCCAGTTGCCTCTCTCATATCACCTACTTATTTCTTTGATAACAGTTGCCGCCATCTATAATTACTATATTTTATTTATTTGTGATACGTTTATTGTCTTTTTTTCTTATTAGAATGTGTGCTACATGATACTAGGAGCCTCTGTTTTTTACAACTTATGGCTAGCACTGAGCATGGTACATGACACAAAACTGAATGAATTCAAGATGTAATTCAAGCACCATATCTTTTCTTGCATGTTTGTTTTATATCTTAGCTTCTTTCTCATTATAATAATGGCACCTTCCATATACAATTGTATTTTATTCTACATTAATAAACTCATTTGTTTTCTTTTCACTTTTAATAAAACATGAGCACCCTGAAAGTTAGGTCATGTCTTATTCCTCTTTGGAAATGCAGACCACTCAGTATATAGTTCTGTGAATGGATGAACACTTTGAGAAACCATAATTAGCCTCCCAAAACCATCTTGAGCAAATGAGAAAATTTATATTTCACAAGTTATTAAATATAAAAAATACACTTCTTAATAAATCAGACAGCAGAAAGGTTATTATCTACTTATGGAAATAGATTATAATGTAAATATGCATTTTCTCTTCACCTGTACATTCCACAGTCTATTTTAACCAAGTCATTCACTAAAAATTAGCTGTTAAATATAGGAAACCCAAAGCTATGATACCTTTCCAGAGTATCTCCTTAGGAATTGCTGATTGGCTTCACCAATCCTTCATTTTCTTCAACTCATCTAATACTTCAGTACATATTAAGAATTGTGACTTTCTCTATGATACTTAAAATTTCAGAAAAATCAGAGACTTCTCAATGACAAATATGAATTTAAAGAAAAAAGTCACTTTCCACCTTTTGCAAATTTTTGACTTGATAAGATGTCCTATATTCAATTGAAGTTGAAAGAGATACTTAGGCTACAGCAAAGTAGACATTTTCTTTTCTAATAGAAATACAGGACTCTGATTAAGAAAAGCTCATATTTTTCTTCATTGGGGCTACCTTTTGTCTTTTGGTTGAACACTTTCTTAGATGTAATTTGCTATAAAAGATATAAAATATATATGCTTTAGATGTCTTAAAAGAAGAGCAATATTATTGGGTAACCAACAACCCAGCTTGCCTGGGACTGAGGGTTTTCCTGGGATATAAGGCATTCACTGCTAAAACTAGGCAAATCAGGATGGTTGTTTACCCTAGACCGATACAACATCATTTTTTTTTTTCTTTTTAAACTTAAACTGTATATGTGTTAGAAAGTTTCTAGGATTTTATAAGATGCATCTCTAAGGTAAAGTTAAAGAGAGGAAGGTAACTCACTTTAGTTTGAAAGGTTGACATTTTTATGTTTTACTTTTATCCCAAGATGATGATGATTATTTATTTATAATAGTTGTAAGGGTATATGGCACTTACAAACACATAAAAGACAAAGCTCCTGTGGAGGTTCCCATCTAACCCAATATGCAATACAACACATAATAGCAAAACAGGAGGTTCCAAAAGGAGTGGAAAAAATCGATACTGGAAGGCTTAGTGAAAGAAATGTGTTCTAAACTTTCAAGGAGAGATGTCAAAGAATAAAAGGAAGTGTGTTCCAGTAAGACTAATTTGGTTTTAAACATTTTAAGAATTACACATGCATAAGTAATAGGAAAATGAATTTCTGTATCTGTTCTCTTGTTATACTCTATCTTCCTTGTGAGTTTTTTCTTATTTACCATTATGCAATGACCCTCTTTACCCTTCATACTGTAATGTTTTCTGCTTAAACAGTTCTCACTGAGAGTTATATACTTACTCCAGCTTCTTGTTGTTAATATTTGTCAGGTACATCATTTGTCTTCCTGTTAATTTTAAATTGAACGTGTCACTATGTTTTAGATAGTGCCTTTTAGATAGTGCCTTTTAAAATAGCACATAGCTGAAAATTCATAATCAAATCATAGAATTTCCATGTTTTAATTGTTAGGTTGATTCTATTTTCTCTTACTGTGATTCTTAGTATTTTATTTCTGCCACCTTACTTTTAGGTTTTACGTTCTTTTGTTTTTGCTATTATCTATTGAACTCAAATGTCTTTATTCTATTTTTCCCCTCTAAATTATTGGAAGTTTCACATTATGTCTCTAGCTTTTTTTAGTGGTTTCCTGAAATTTCTAATATGTATAATCAAATCTGACAATGTCTAATATTAATTTATATCTTTATACTCCTATGTCATAAAGGAAAAGTAACTTACAAACCTCTTCCACGTAATTCATTTCTAATTCTTAAATTGTTTTATTTTCAAACCATACACGGTCATTATTTGTAATTTCACTTCATGTTTGCCACATATTTACCAGTACTCATTCTTACCATCCGTTTATGGATCC
>NW_012105364.1:10310543-10311530 GCF_000951045.1 Mandrillus leucophaeus
GGTGATCATTAAAAAGTCAGGATATAACAGATGCTGGAGAGGATGTGGAGAAATAAGAACGCTTTTACACTGTTGGTGGGAATGTAAATTAGTTCCACCATTGTGGAAAATAGTGTGGCGATTCCTCAAGGATCTAGAACTAGAAATACCATTTGACCCAGCGATCCCATTACTGGGTATATACCCAAAGGATTATAAATTATGCTACTATAAATAATGCTACTCTAAAGACACATGCACATGTATGTATGTATGTTTATTGCTGCACTATTCACAATAGCAAAGACTTGGAACCAACTCAAATGTCTGTCAATGATAGACTGAATTAAGAAAATGTGGCACATATATATCGTGGAATACTATGCAGTCATAAAAAATGATGAGTTCATGTCCTTTTCAGGTACATGGATAAAGCTGGAAACCATCATTCTCAGTAAACTATCACAAGGACAGAAAACCAAACACTGCATATACAAAATCAATGTGCAAAAATCACAAGCATTCCTATACACCAATAAGAGACAAACAAAGAGCCAAATCATGAGTGAATTCCCATTCACAATTGCTACAAAGAGAATAAAATACTTAGGAATCCAACTTACAAGGGATGTGAAGAACCTCTTCAAGGAAAACTACAAATCACTGCTCAATGAAATAAAAGAGGACACAAACAAATGGAAGAACATTCCATGCTCATGGATAGGAAGAATCAATCTTATGATAATGGCCATAATGCCCAAGGTAATTTATAGATTCAGTGCCATTCCCATCAAGTTACCAATGACTTTTTTCATAGAATTGGAAAAAACTACTTTAAACTTCATATGGAACCAAAAAAGAGCTCGCATAGCCAAGCCAATCCTAAGCAAAAAGAACAAAGCTGGAGGCATTGCACTACCTGACTTCAAACTACCTGATCTTTGACAAACCTGACAAAAACAAGAAATGGGTAAAGGATTCCCTATTTAATAAATGGTGCTGGGAAAA
>NW_012105364.1:10311580-10312867 GCF_000951045.1 Mandrillus leucophaeus
GATGAGTTCATGTCCTTTTCAGGTACATGGATAAAGCTGGAAACCATCATTCTCAGTAAACTATCACAAGGACAGAAAACCAAACACTGCATGTTCTCACTCATAGGTGGGAATTGAACAATGAGAACACTTGGACACAGGGAGGGGAACATCACACACCAGGACCTGGAACCATTACCTAGACCAAGTTCATGAAGATTTACTCCTATTTTTTTCTAGGATTTTTACGTTTTCAACTCTTAAATTAGGCCTAGGGTCTACTTTGTGTTCACTTTTTGTGTCTGGTTTATGGAAGGAGTCCGACCTCATTTTTTTTGCCTGTGGATATTCAGCTTTTACAGCAATATTTGGTGTAAAAACAACCTTTGCTTCTTGTCTTAACACCTGTGTTGGTTAATTTTCTTGTGTCAACTTGGCTTTGCCAGAGTGCCCAGATATTTGGTGAAATATTATTCTGGATGTGTTTTGTGAAGACTTTTTTTTGTTTTTGGATGAGATTAACATTTAAATTGGCAGACTTTCAGTAAAGGAGATTACCCTCTATAATATGGATCAGTTCTGTAATGTGGGTGGGCCTCATGCAAGCAGTTGTACGCCTTAGTAGAACAAAGACTGACCTCCTCTGAGTAAGAAGGAATCCTGGCAGCAGAGTGCCTTTGGCTTGAAATTTTACTCTTCCCTGGGTCAACAGCCTGCCAGCCTACTCTACATATTTTGGGCTTGCCAAGTGTCCACAATTACGTGAGCCAATTCTTTAAAATAAATCTCTCCCTCTTTCTCTCTCAATGTGGGTGTGTGAGAGACAGAGGCAGACAGACTGGTATCTGTCATTCCACAGACACACACACATAACACATTTTGTTTGGTCTGTTTCTCTGGTGAACCCTGACTAATACAGTACCATTGTCCAAAATAATTTGACTTTAATTATAAGGGTTTAATTCTGGACTTTCAATTCCATTCTACTTACCTATGTGTTCACCTTTATGACTCCAGTACCAATTTTAATGCTTCCATTTCATGATTCACATATATTATACAAGATTCACATATATAAATAAGATCAGACTTCAAACCTATGTATGGCACACTCTTCATTTTGAACTCTCATGAGATATTTCTATTTCTACCAAGAACTGAGCAGAGAGATAACAACTTGACTCATATTAGCTCATTGTAATTTTTTTTATCATCACCAAAGGTGGAAAGTCAGAAGATGCTAACTTTATGTAGCTGCCTTAGTTCCAACTTTGTGTTTAATTTCTCCTGAAGCCTCATCTTTTGTCT
>NW_012105364.1:10312917-10313284 GCF_000951045.1 Mandrillus leucophaeus
TTATTTTCAAACCATACACGGTCATTATTTGTAATTTCACTTCATGTTTGCCACATATTTACCAGTACTCATTCTTACCATCCGTTTATGGATCCTGTTCCTCCCTTCTGAGTACAGTTTTCTTCTTCCTACATTAAATCCTTCATAGTAATTTAAGTGACTTTTTAAAATCCAACAAACAAAAAGTTCTATTTGAATATATCTTCCCTTCCCCCTCACTCTTGAAGAATTTTTAACAGTGTATAGAACTCTTGATCTCCTGTTTGCTCTAAGCCTTTTGAATGTATCATTTCTTCTTTATTTTCTGACTTTTCTAGTTGATTTTGACATATATGCTACAGTCCAAATATTATTTCTCTGTAGTTAA
>NW_012105364.1:10313334-10314320 GCF_000951045.1 Mandrillus leucophaeus
TTATTTTCAAACCATACACGGTCATTATTTGTAATTTCACTTCATGTTTGCCACATATTTACCAGTACTCATTCTTACCATCCGTTTATGGATCCCGTTCCTCCCTTCTGAGTACAGGTTTCTTCTTCCTACATTAAATCCTTCATTGTAATTTAAGTGACTTTTTAAAATCCAACAAACAAAAAGTTCTATTTGAATATATCTTCTCTTCCCCCTCACTCTTGAAGAATTTTTAACAGTGTATAGAACTCTTGATCTCCTATTTGCTCTAAGCATTTTGAATGTATCATTTCTTCTTTATTTTCTGACTTTTCTAGTTGATTTTGATATATATGCTACAGTCCAAATATTATTTCTCTGTAGTTAATCTGTCTCTCCACTTCTCTTTCTCTCTCTGCCTCTTCCTCCTTCCCTCCCTTTCTCCGTTTCTCTCTCATTCTTTTCTCCTTTCTCCTGGCTATCTTATCCCTCTTATTTGTCTTTAAGATAAAACAAACAAAAAAGCCTGTCGTCACTTTTAATTAAATACAATTGGTATAAATTTATTTTTAATTATCCTGATTGGAAATTGTTTTGTTTATAGGCTATAAGAATTCTTATTTTGCATCAATCTGGAAAAACTTTCAATTATTATCATTTCAAATATCGTCCCTTTCCTATGCTACATTGATAACTTCTATGAATATGTATATTGGATTTTCTCTTCTATCTTCCATGTGACTTAGTCTCTCATTCATATCTTTAATCTTCATATCTCTCAGGACTACATTCTGGGAAATTTCACCAGCCAACCAATTCAGCATTCTCTCTTCAGCTTTATTTTTATCTTTAGAACCATAGAATAAGTGGGATGTGGTGCTGAGAAAAATGTACATTCTGTTGATTTGGGGCGGAGGGTTCTGCAGATGTCTATTAGGTACACTTGGTGCAGTGCTGAGTTTAAGTCCTGGATATCATTGTTAACCTTCTGTCTCACTGATCTGTAT
>NW_012105364.1:10314370-10320361 GCF_000951045.1 Mandrillus leucophaeus
TGGTCTTGAACTACTGAGCTCAAGAGATCCACCCGCCTCTGCCTCCCAAAGTGCTAGGATTACAGGCATGAGCAACCGTGCCAGGCCTAAATGACATAGTCTTAATACGAATTTTAGAGATTAAAATAAGCCACTGACCACTTAATAAATTAAACTATTGTATTTAATTTTATTGTTCAGTTACACATTGGATTACATACGTGTATGGCTAACCTTAGGGGTTACTTAAATCTTACTATTTCTTTTTCCACAAAAGAAAATATATTCTGAATTCTAAATAACTATTGCCAAATGTATTTTGAAATTTTTAAAAAGCTCATGTCTGTATTCTATATTATATTTAGGGCTCTACCTACTTGAAGACAAAGCCATTTAGACAAACATAAAGGCAGGTTATATTGCAGTAAGGAAAGCATGCAATTTCTAAATGATTTATCTTCCTCACTGCAACAAAAAATTCATAGACATTTTTAAAGTCTGAGAACAAAAATTCCAGAGAAAATATTAACAATTTTACTTCCAAAATAAGCAGCTATTATAAACTCCTCAACTTCAATTATTAATGCATAGAAATGACACAACAAACCACAGTAATCTTAAGAAACTTTAATTCTTGAGGTGGACCATCCACTCCCCATTTCCTAATGAAATGGCTGTAAAATAAACATTTATTTCCCATATTTCCACTTTAAAAGTAAATGGTTTTTTTTGAAATATTTCTTTGAAAAGATTTGTTGTTAAAATACTAATCAAGAAAACTAAATTCAGTGTTCTTGTCAAAATGTCATTTTGTTTTTGGAAGCTTTTCCTAGGTTGCATGCTGTTAAATACGTTTCGAGAAGCAATAAATTAGTATTTTAACAACAAATCTTTTCAAAGAAATATTTCAACATAACATTTACTACAAATTGGAGGCTTTCTTACAATATGCTAATGATTTCACATTGCCCAAAAATATCTTCTGGCCACACAGCTTTGATGATCTTCATTTTATCTGATTCTAGAGCTAACAAGTTGAGTGTCCATAATGAATGTCTATGGTGTTTGTTCAGGGAAGAAGACAGGCAAAAATGAAGACAAATGATGTGCTTAGTATGTATGAATTTTGTAAATATGATTTACTCTATCAATCAGAACAATTGGTAAGCCATACACCTCATAATTGTAGGTACCACGTTGTATATAACCCTATTTTTCTTAGTTTTGACAGGAAAGTTTCCCAAGAGTGAATGGCTATTGCTACAGGATTATAAAACTTTTTAGAAATTTTATATAACATGTTGAAATTATTCCATATATTTTTGAACTTGTCTTTTGGGTGAAAATTGATTTAAATTTTAACATACTTCTAACTTACTAAAACATATATTTGGTTTTGCACAGTTCAATAGGTTTGATGTTGTAGATTGAAGCTTTAAACAGTTGCCTTCTCAACAAGATTAACAGCTAATATGGCCTCCCTCAGATGTGTGAGTTTATTTTGTAAAGAATTATTTGTCCAGTTACATTTCCCAGTTGATATGAATCTCATTTCTCATAATTTAATATTTTAACATTTGTATATGTGATGTTAAAATTATTATGCTGATTAACTTTCAAAGAACATTTTTCTGTAGAAATAATACATTCAATTTCATATTTAAGTGCAAGTATCAGATTTTTATTTTTAGCATATCTGTTTCAATAGCCATTCACTTTTGTATCATCTGTTATTTAAGAATTTCCTTTCAATTTTTTGATGTTAAGTAACAACAGTGCCAGAAAATAAATGTAAGGGTTTCTTACTAAAGATATATAAGATCCAATCATTTCTCAACTAGCCACTGATAAATAAAAAATGGCATTCTCCCCAAAATGACAGGTAAAACCCAAATCTCATGTATTTATATCAGAAATTTTCTGTAAGTTTATAAAGGGGAAAGGTATGAATGTCTCAATTTTTTTATATTTAAGAGATGAAAATTCACAGTGAAAAGTTAAATTTCTAGCCCAGTCCAACAGAGATTTTGAAAATGATGACTTAATTTCTGGGCATCAAGAATTAGAAACTAGTCCTAAAATAATACTTAAATATTTAAAAATAAATTATTAGGACTGCAAGAACAATGTCAAGTACAAGTACAACATATAAGTTTTGTCACTTATTACATTTAAATTTTCTTTTCTTTTAAGAGGAATAAAACCATCTTTTTTTAATCATTTCAACTTTTCGTTTTCTTTCTTTCTTTTATTTTTATTTTTTGAGACAGAATCTCGTTCTATCGCCCAGGCTGGAGTGCAGTGGCGCAATCTTGGCTCACTGCAAGCTCCGCCTCCCAGGTTCACGCCATTCTCCTGCCTTAGCTTCCCGAGAAGCTGGGACTACAAGCACCTGCCACCACGCCCGGCTAATTTTTTGTATTTTTTATTTATTTATTTATTTTGGTAGAGAAGGGGTTTCACCGTGTTGGCCAGGATGGTCTTGATCTCCTGACCTCGTGATCTGCCCACCTCAGCCTCCCAAAGTCCCGGGATTACAGGTTCAACTTTTATTTTAGACTCATGGGTATACATGGATACGCTGTGTGATGTTGAGGTTTGGGGTAGAGATTCCATTGCCCAGATCACTATCTCACTAAGTGCCCAACTCACCAAGCATAGTACCTAGTAGGTAGTTTTTCGACTCACACCTGCCTTTTTCCCCTACCTCCACAGTGTCTATTGTTCCCATCTTCATGTCCGTTTCTACAGACATCCTCATTTGTGTTATAGTTTACCTAGCAGTTTTTCTAATATATGTGTGTTAACAAAAACATTTTGAAAACCAGTCTGAGATAATGGCTGAACACAGAAAATGAGAGTAAATGTGACTCCATTTTCATCTTAAAATATCTTTATTTTTCAGATGATTTACTTTAAATTTTATATGAGCTCTGTATGTGAACAACAGATTGTGAGGGCATGTTCTTCTTACTAAAGATTTTACTGTGTTTCACAATCTAAGATTCCAGTTACCAAATAATAAAACAGCTAGCTTTTGTGGTTGCAAAGATAGCCTTCACACTGTAAATCAATTCACTAGCTTCTTGTAAACTGCTGTGAAGCCAGACAGCCTGAACAATTTAATACCAAGAGAGGTGTGAATTCCCTCTATCTTAATATATGATTAAGCTCAAAATATTTAAGTGCTTACAGTTTTATTCCAAAGTAAAAAGGCTCAAATCCAGTTTTGGAAATTAAATCACTTTTCATTTCACAATGTCTTTCTTATGCTCTGCTATTTAACTACTACTATTTTAAAAATGGGTTTTCTAGGACCAATGACAATATTTGACAAACCAAATTTTTGAGCATAAACATAAAAAGCATTTAGTCATACTTCCAAAGGTGCTATCACTACTAACAATAACATTGACTTGTCTATCATTACTAACAGTAATACTGAATTTGTAATAAAAGTGTGATGTTGCTGTAGAGTTATACATCGGCATGGAATGGAGCTCGAGCTTGGTTATACAGCACTTGTCTGGAGTGACAATTTCTAGGTTCAGATTCTGGCTCTGCTATTTATCATCTAAGACTAATTTTGGACAAATTATGTAACACTTTCTACCTCAGTTTAGTAATCTGTAAATGGGAATAATAATGGCAATACCTCATAGGGCTATGATAAAAATTAACTGGGTTAGTATTTCTATTTAGAACAGTGCCTGGCATATGTAAATAATATACATATGAGTTGAAAAAATACTCTAATATAAATAATATACATGTGAGCTAAAGAAACACTTTACCTAATAATATACTATAATAATATCTGTATTGAATAACATTTTGAAATTTGTAATTCCTGCTTTCTTTTTGAATAGTGGATTGTTCTGGAGAATAGCGATTGAAAGTCAATGTCTCATCTGGAGGAAAAATAAAAGACATACTTATTAAATTCATTAATAATACAGAATTGAGAGCACAGCTTATAGTTTCAATAACACATTGATTTTCAAAAAGTTCTGCTAGAAGTAATTTATTCTAGCCAGATAAAAGTGAATATGAAAAAATAAAATTCTAATATTTAGATTATTTAAATTGCCAAGTCTAGAATGGAAGAATTTAGTTTAACAAAGGTTCCATGTTCTATGAAATGGCAAGTTCAAAATTAACCAACCATGTCATAGCTGCCCCAAATAACTATAACTTTAGCCTGAATCAATAAATATGCAATGTCAGTTATTTTTTAAAAAGAGTTAGAATGTGATCTGGAAAGGTCTTAATATTAATAGAATATTAGAAAAGATTAGAGAGTATTTTTAAGGTGAGTATTGACTAGCTGAAGTATGCGTGGAAGGTGTCAGGAAAACTGAATAATAGAAACCTCAGCAAAGACAGAACTGAAGTGAATTACACAGTTTAATCTAAAAAAGAGAATACAAAGGTATAGGATAGTTGTTTTCAATAAGCTCTATAAAATTCTTGAAAGGAATTCTGCCTCATTCCTGTTAAGCTTGAAAACAGAAGTAGTTTCAAAATGCTTAAATACCCACTACTTTAACAAATTTTTTGTCTATGAAAAACTTTCTACTTGACATACAAATGACAGATTTCTCTGTTCTCATTCTCATCCTCTTTACAGAAGTAACTAAAACTAACAACTATTTGAAACTGTTATGTCTTGAAGACCTTTCTCCACTAACCTGCACCTTCAAGGTTTTCTTCTTCATTTCCTCTTTGTCAGGCTCGCCTTCCTTCTTCCATTTCCTTAACTAGGAGTTCAGAAATGTTTTTTGTTCTCTCTATTACTCTCTCAATCATAACAATCCTCTCTATATAACACAACTGGAACTGCACGTAAGCTCCCTCAGGCACCATCTATTGATTATTCCCAAAGAACTACCTTATTCATTTCCTCAGCTCTGTCTTGGCATACCCATCTACAGCCTGGTAACCCAGAGTCTCTGTTATCGTCCAAGCCATCTAGAAATACCACTTTCAGGGAAAGGTAGGGTTGGGGAAGTATAATTAAAAACAAAATCCTCTCCCAACCCAGAAAAACACTCCACAAAGGTAGAGGAGAAAAAAAAAAGTTTTATTTATTACTGAATAAGCATTAAACCAGAGTGTGGTGTGCATCCCAGGCAATATGCTAAGACATTGCAGACAGAAAGGAGTCTCATCAACATTTATAGAGCCATGTAGTTTCAACCCATTATATACGTGGTCCTGAGATAAACAATTAGTTCTCAGGTAAGAGAACCTGACAGCACCATTTGTTGCACATAAGTTTTGTTAGAGGCATTTGAACCACAGCACTCCATCCTGAATAGGGGCTAGGTAAAATAAGACCTGTTGGACTGCATTCCCAGATAGTTACGGCATTCTTAAGTCACAGATGAGATAGGAGGTCAGCACAAGCTACAGGTCATAAAGACCTTGCTGATAAAACAGTTGGCCGTAAAGAAGCTAAATAAGTCTCTTGCTACCTTTAGCCGTGAAGAAGCTGGCTAAAACCAACCAAAACCAAGATGCCAGCAAGAGTGACCTCTTGTCCTCACTGCTACACTCTAGCAACATGACAGTTTACAAATGCCATGGTAACATCAAAAATTTACCCTATATGGTCTAAAAGGGAGGCATAAATAATCAATCCCTTATTTAGCATATCATCAAGAAATAACCATAAAAATGGGCAACCAGCAGCCCTCGCAGTTGCTCTTTGGAGTAGCCATTCTTTTATTCCTTCACTTGCCTAATACACTTGCTTTTGCTTTACTCTACGGCCTCGTCCTGAATTCTTTCTTGCACAAGATCCAACTCTCTTGGAGTCTGGATCCGGACCCCTTTCTGCAACAGTTTATTCTAAATTTAAGTGGGAATTGGGGTGACCATTTGTGTTAGTTAATTGGCTTTATCCAAAGGAATAATAAACTTCCCATATCATAATGACAGAAGATAGTCATAAGGTGCAAGCATCCATCCAAGTTAGGCTCTAGCTCTCCCACAGAAACTGGGACATAG
>NW_012105364.1:10320411-10323539 GCF_000951045.1 Mandrillus leucophaeus
AAGAGAATACAAAGGTATAGGATAGTTGTTTTCAATAAGCTCTATAAAATTCTTGAAAGGAATTCTGCCTCATTCCTGTTAAGCTTGAAAACAGAAGTAGTTTCAAAATGCTTAAATACCCACTACTTTAACAAATTTTTTGTCTATGAAAAACTTTCTACTTGACATACAAATGACAGATTTCTCTGTTCTCATTCTCATCCTCTTTACAGAAGTAACTAAAACTAACAACTATTTGAAACTGTTATGTCTTGAAGACCTTTCTCCACTAACCTGCACCTTCAAGGTTTTCTTCTTCATTTCCTCTTTGTCAGGCTCGCCTTCCTTCTTCCATTTCCTTAACTAGGAGTTCAGAAATGTTTTTTGTTCTCTCTATTACTCTCTCAATCATAACAATCCTCTCTATATAACACAACTGGAACTGCACGTAAGCTCCCTCAGGCACCATCTATTGATTATTCCCAAAGAACTACCTTATTCATTTCCTCAGCTCTGTCTTGGCATACCCATCTACATCCTGGTAACCCAGAGTCTCTGTTATCGTCCAAGCCATCTAGAAATACCACTTTCAGGGAAAGGTAGGGTTGGGGAAGTATAATTAAAAACAAAATCCTCTCCCAACCCAGAAAAACACTCCACAAAGGTAGAGGAGAAAAAAAAAAGTTTTATTTATTATTGAATAAGCATTAAACCAGAGTGTGGTGTGCATCCCAGGCAATATGCTAAGACATTGCAGACAGAAAGGAGTCTCACCAACATTTATAGAGCCATGTAGTTTCAACCCATTATATACGTGGTCCTGAGATAAACAATTAGTTCTCAGGTAAGAGAACCTGACAGCACCATTTGTTGCACATAAGTTTTGTTAGAGGCATTTGAACCACAGCACTCCATCCTGAATAGGGGCTAGGTAAAATAAGACCTGTTGGACTGCATTCCCAGATAGTTACGGCATTCTTAAGTCACAGATGAGATAGGAGGTCAGCACAAGCTACAGGTCATAAAGACCTTGCTGATAAAACAGTTGGCCGTAAAGAAGCTAAATAAGTCTCTTGCTACCTTTAGCCGTGAAGAAGCTGGCTAAAACCAACCAAAACCAAGATGCCAGCAAGAGTGACCTCTTGTCCTCACTGCTGCACTCTAGCAACATGACAGTTTACAAATGCCATGGTAACATCAAAAATTTACCCTATATGGTCTAAAAGGGAGGCATAAATAATCAATCCCTTATTTAGCATATCATCAAGAAATAATCATAAAAATGGGCAACCAGCAGCCCTCGCAGTTGCTCTTTGGAGTAGCCATTCTTTTATTCCTTCACTTGCCTAATACACTTGCTTTTGCTTTACTCTACGGCCTCGTCCTGAATTCTTTCTTGCACAAGATCCAACTCTCTTGGAGTCTGGATCCGGACCCCTTTCTGCAACAGTTTATTCTAAATTTAAGTGGGAATTGGGGTGACCATTTGTGTTAGTTAATTGGCTTTATCCAAAGGAATAATAAACTTCCCATATCATAATGACAGAAGATAGTCATAAGGTGCAAGCATCCATCCAAGTTAGGCTCTAGCTCTCCCACAGAAACTGGGACATAGAGATGCTATCTTCCTTGATGGTCACATTTCCAAGATAAGGCTCTCGGGTTTTTGAAAGAGATCTTCCTGGGTCATGAAGGTAGCAAGATACTTATTTACCTTTTAGAACTATTTTTATACATTTCAAAGTCACAGAGAAAGAGTTTACAATTACAAGTTTCTAAAGTGAATTTTCTTTTAAAAGAAAAAAAGGGGATAGAGGGAGTTTATTCTCTATTTTCAACATGGAGAATTAAGCCTCTTATTTATCTGGATTTCCCCTTCAGTAGAAGGGAGGAATTGAAAATGACAAGGGAAAAGGCAAACAATCTTTGCCATGCATCAGCATTCAAATGCAGAAAATACAAGTGGCTAAAGAGAGAAATCAAGGATATTTGTTTTATAACTGCTTTTAAATGAGTGATGATGCCACAGCAATCATCCCTCCTTTTATTAAGAAAAGAAATGCAGTGTATATCATGATTTAATTTAAAATTATAATATCACTTATATCTAATGTAAGTTCAGCCCAATACAATTAGACTTACAAATGAATGTGGGGGAAAAAACACAAATTTCTTCATATTTGCCCAGGCTCCATTATTTATTGTTCCAGAAAGGTAACTAAGAAACTAAAAAGAATTGCACTGGGAACAATTTGCGTGAACACATTTTCCAGAATGTGCTCCAAGAAAAAGAAGAATGCATGGTAGGATAAATATAAGAAAACTTACATTTGCCTCCCAGGACTAGAGGTGTATGGGACACATTCCCATGTCAAAGCCTCTGTGAAGTCCAGCATTTAAGAGACCCATTTAACTGCTGTGAAAATAACAAAGATCATCTAAATGAGAAGAAAAAGACTATTTATTTGGATCTTGGTATAGCAAGAGAGTCAGCCATCATCACTTGTATTTAGCAGAGATTTAAAGGTAGGCAGGGGAATTTGAAAGCTGAATCATAGTGAAAAAGAGGAAGGCTTTCAGGTATGCTCTGATTGGAAGATGTCGCCATGGAAAAGCTGAAGGTGTGACAACTAGAAGTGGAGAATCTCATGTGATTGGATCCCAGAATGTATTTGGCTTTTTTGGTGGGCCCTGAGTTGGTAGCAGTGAGAGGTGACAAAGCCCTAGCAGCCCTTGCTGGCTCTCGGCACCTCCTCGGCCTCCACATCCACTCTGGCAGTGCTGGAGGAGACCTTCAGCCCACCACTGCACTGTGGGAGCCCCTCTCTGGGCTGGCCGAGGCCAGAGCCTGCTCCCTCTGCTTGTGGGGAGGTGTGGAGGGAGAGTCTTGGGCGGGAACTCGGGTGCGTGTGGGCCAGTGCAAGTTCCGTGTGGGCGAGGGCTTGGCCTGCCCCAGCGGCAGGCTGTCGCCTTGGCCCCGGCAGTGAGGGGCTTAGCACCCAGGCAAGCAGCTGCAGAGGGTGCCCCAGGTCCCCAGCACTGTTGGCCCGCCCACACGGCACTCAAATTCTCACCAGGACTCAGCCTGGCTCCCCGCCAAGCAGGGCTCAAAACCTGCAGCCAGCCAGGCCTGAGCTTCCTACTCCACC
>NW_012105364.1:10323589-10323903 GCF_000951045.1 Mandrillus leucophaeus
AGGATCAGGGAACTACAAATGGAAAGTGATGTGGCCCTGTTCACAACAGTTACAACACAGCTTATTAAGCTAAAAGAAGAAAGTATTTGACCTTTTATGTGATTGGCTGTTATGTGTAAATATCCTTTTTGAAATAAGTAGAGCTGTTTAAGCTGATTTGTCTGTAACTGATCGGTTTAATTTCACTGACTCACACTGACAAAGGTATAAAGCTGACAGTTTATGCTTTGTTTATAATTTATTTATAATTGCAGCTAACATTTCAAGAAAATCAGAATGATTTATATGTTGGCTACATGGGTATGGGCAGTTGA
>NW_012105364.1:10327348-10329398 GCF_000951045.1 Mandrillus leucophaeus
TGCTCTGTATCTAGCTAATCTGTGATGACTTGGAGAATGTTTGTGTCTAGCTAAAGGATTGTAAATGCACCAATCAGCCCTGTGTCTAGCTCAAGGTTTGTAAACGTACCAATCAGCACCCTGTCAAAACGGACCAATCAGCTCTCAGTAAAATGGACCAATCAGCTCTCTGTAAAATGGACCAATCAGCAGGGTGTGGGTGGGGTCAGATAAGGGAATAAAAGCAGGCTGCACGAGCCAGTGGTGGCAACCCTCTCAGGTACGGTTGTAGACAGCGAAAGCTGTGTTCTGTCACTCTTTGGAATAAATCTTGCTGCTGCTCACTTTGGGTCAGCGCCGCCTGTAACATTCACCTCAAAGGTCTGCAGCTTCACTCCTGAAGCCAGCGAAACCATGAAACCACCAGAAGGAAGAAACTCCAGACATATCTGAACATCTGAAGAAACAAACTCTGGACACACGATCTTTAAGAACTGTAACACTCACCGGGAGGGTCCACGGCTTCATTCTGGAAGTTAGCAAGACCAAAAACCCACCAATTTCGGACACAGCACAGTGAAAACGGAGAAGCTGGCAGTTATTGACTTGAGCTGAAAAAGTCCTAACTATTCTGGGCTAGTTGCTGCTGAGGTTGTGGGTCAGTGTTCTATAGTCATATATAGTCTAGTTATTGTCCATGTGTATGCTATACTATCTCACTTTTTTTAACCCAACATTCTCAAACTTTATTATGCTGGGCTTTTGTAATGAGATGAAAAACTTTCCAGGTTTCTGTGTACTCTGGAGCAATTTACAATATCAGCAATGGTACATATTTTTTGAAAGTTTAAGAGAACTTCCCTATAAATCTGCAG
Source organism: Mandrillus leucophaeus (assembly GCF_000951045.1). NCBI lineage: Eukaryota > Metazoa > Chordata > Mammalia > Primates > Cercopithecidae > Mandrillus > Mandrillus leucophaeus. Next base: position 10,328,203 of record NW_012105364.1, read on the forward strand.
CTTTCATATTTTCTGAATTATCTTTAAAGATAACATGAGCAAGTTAACTTCAAAGACCCCAAAGGATATACAGTGAAAACTAGTCCCCCATCCTGCCTCCCCAGAGGCAAACTCTCAAAACAGATTTGCATGTCGTTACATATACATACACATCGTATGCATATACACATACAATCCTTTCTTCCTTCCTAGAAAGAGTAGCACTTTACTCTTTTTAAACTTCATAACATCACTTAGCAGTTGTGCCATATTAACATCCGGAGATAGGTATTTAGGTTTTTCCCAGTCTTTTTGTTTTTACTAAAAAAGGCTTCTGTTAATAGTCTTGTATACATATTCTTGCACGTATGTGTGAGTCCATCAGATGGTTAAACTCCTGGAAGTGAAATTTCTGGATAAGAGAATTTTAAACATTGAGAGATACAGTCAATTTGCCCTCCAGAGAGATTGTATTAATTTCCATTCCTACCACCAACTTTAAAGTGGGCCTGCTTCCCCATACCCTTGCCAACACAGTCTTCTACTCAATGTTAGACTAACAATAGGTTAAAGATAGTGTCTTCTAAATTATTTAATTTGTATTTTTCTTAGAAACATTAAGCATGTTTTTACGTTACAATACATCTTTACTTCCTGTAATTTAGTCATGATCTTTGTCCCATGTTTTCCTGGATTACTTGTTTTATAGATTTGCAAGAATTTGTTAAATACAGAATAAATTAACCCTGTATATATTAAATGTGTGATAGAATTTCCCCCCAGTTTACTAGGTTTTTTATTTGTGGTGTTGTGATAGTGGTGATGGTTTCTGGCACTTTTGTATGCAATGACTTGAAATTGTTAAGGTGTCATTATTTATAACTCGTGGATTATGCCTAAGGAACTACTTCTTTCAAAGTTTATTTTCAGTCTTGAATTTAGTGTGAGTACTTCTGTGAATTCATGTTTTGCACTTATATCTGGTTTTACCTGAAATTTACTTTGGTGTATAGAGAGAGTTAAGAATCCGGCTTTACTGTTTTTCCAGGTAGCTAGGGTCAAAATAAAATCAGGTCAAAATTTTTAAAAATGTTTAAAGTTCAGCCAGACGCAGTGACTCATGTCTGTAATCCCAGCACTTTGGGAGGCCAAGGCAGGTGGATCACAAGGTCAAGAGTTCGAGACCATCCTAGCTAACATGGTGAAACCCTGTCTCT
>NW_012105364.1:10330003-10358934 GCF_000951045.1 Mandrillus leucophaeus
ACTAGTCAATTTTTTTTCTCCAAACAAATCTGCATTTATAATCCATAGGCTTGAAATATGGTGTTACATTAGATAATGGTTTATTTGCATTATTTCCTGCTTTTACATACATTTAAGGCCATGATCTTTTATCTGAAAATATATTTGTATATTTTTTAGGTCTGAGATATAATTATTTGTATATTTCCAGATATTCTGGAATATCTATATTTTCTCTTCTATACAATGCTTGCCTAAGGGATTTTTTTATTTATTTTTTTTTTTTTTTGCTTTTGTTTCTAATTCTGCAATGAATTTCTGGTTTTATAGCATTGTGATGGAGACCTGTACTTTTTCTGCCTTTTGAAACATGTTTATGTTTTCTTTAGAAACTTTTATATTTGGATGATTTTTATTACTAGCCAATAGTAAAGGTATAGTCTTTGTTTTCAAAATACAGGGCACAGAACATCAGTTAAAGCTACCCTAGTAATCATATAAGCATGTAATTTAAGTTTCCTATTATTACTTACTTTCTACTTGATTGACCTTGGGTGAAAGAGATGAATTAATCCCACACAATACTTTTGTCTTTTCATTTATTTCTCCTTGTATTTCCATAGCTTTTGCTTCATTAACTTTCTGGTGTCATAAATATTCCTGACTATGAAACTGTCTTTGCAAAAATTGGATCAGTGAGAAAATTCTAACAGCAAACTGAACTAACCCATTCACCATTTTGCATTACTCTCTATTATTCCTGGGCTATTGGTCTAAGCTAACTTTAAAAGACATTTAGGCTATAGTTTAAATGATAATAGGCCACAAAACCCAGAAGCTCATTTTGTGAAGCTAATGGGAGGCCAGCAGGCTAGAGTGAGGAGAAGAGCCTGAGACCTACTAAGACTCAGACATAAATTATTGTCAGCCATGAATCTGGAGGTTATAAAATATGCAACATCCCCAATTATTTCTTCATATAAAAACGTTATTGTAGATTGGCCTTTTGAGATATCTGTTCAGGGTCTTTTTTTTTTTTCTTCTTCTTTTTGCATGTCTGACACCCAGTGCTTCACCTGGACTCAGCAGCCTTGCTCCTGTGGCCCCACCTAGAAGGTGTTCAAGCCCTCAGGAAGACAGCTTTAAGCCCTTATGATTTTCTCTCTGTCCCAACCAATCAGCAGTGAGCCTAGCCACCTCTGCCCCTTCCCCCAAACTGCATTTGAAAAATACCTAATATAGGAGCTTTGGAGGAGATAATTTGAGGACGAACTCCATCTGTCACGTGGCATGGCCACTCTCATATCTGTTAAACTCTTTCTCTACTACGAAGCTGTGGTCTTTCATTTTCCAGCAGGCAGGAAGAACTCCTCAGGCAGTCACAGTCACTTCATTGTAGACTCCCTAATTTGCCTCTCTGTTTTTATGCTTGCCTCCCTGTGGTCTTTTCTCCACACAACATCACATGTGAAATTTTAATATATGTAGCAGATCATGTTATCCCCCTTGTCAAAAGTGTTCAATGAGTTTTACTATCAAGGAGTAATTTCTTCATGCATATGTCTTAGATTAGGTTTCCTAGAATCAAACCCAGTGACGAAGCTTTGTCTGCTAGTGGTTTATTGGAGAGTGCACTGGGGAAAACATCTATAAAGAAGTGTGGAAAGCAAGATTAAGTACAGAAATTGCACTGTGACACAATTGAAAAGAAGGCCTGTATCCATTCCATGGGGAGCATTGAAGTTAGACTAGCCCTTCGAAGTCATCCCATGGTTTTTCAAGGGCCTTTGTACAACTACATCAACCATTAATTTGATGCTATGGCCTCAGAAATGGGTAGCACTTTGGGTTAGCCATACCCATTTTTCTAAGGGTCATTCATATGCCATCAGCAGCCAATACTCCTGGCATCTACAGTAATAAATGAATACTTCGGTCACAGCATTCTCTGGAGCAAATACCACATAAAAAGACTTACTATTGGCCCTTGTTTAGACTGGAGACTTCAATTTCCTTTCTGTTCCTATCTACCCTGATGCTCTTACCACACTCCAACTGCAGTAGCCTAGTAGTTTCCCCTCAATGCCTTGGCATTAGCTGTAACTTTCACCTGGAAATGTCTTCCAGGAGAGCTTTGGGTGCCTTGCTTTCTCATTTCATTCAGATATCTGCTGTGGTATCACTTTTGTGAAAAAATAAAATAAAATAAAATCTCAGGACCACACCTCACTATGCCAGTAGGAAAAAAAATAAATAAATAAGCTAAAAGCTGAGACATGCAAGAAACTGCCTTTCCTTTTGTTCCTAAACAAATAGAATTTACCCAAATGTGGTCTGAAAAGGGGATGAATGCCAAATATCTCCACAGGTAGCTATTTGGTGTTCACTTTATCTTATGTGAAGTGCTGATTTACTGAGTGGGAGAAAAATACATAATTGACTATTCCTCTACCTGCTTCTTTTATCTTGCAACATGTGTTAGTCCATTTTCATACTGCTATGAAGAAATATCCAAGACGGGGTAATTTATGAAGAAAATGAGGTTTAATGGACTCACAGTTCCATGTGGCTAGGGAGGCCTCACAATCATGGCGGAAGACAAAGGAGGAACAAAGGCACATATTGCATGGTGGGAGGCAAGAGAGTATGTGCTGGGGAACTGCCCTTTATAAAACCGTAAGATCTTACTATCATGAGAACAATACAGGAAAACTCATCCCCCATGATACAATTACCTCTCACTGGGTTCCACCCATGGCACGTGGGGATTTTAGGAGCTGCAATTCAAAATGAGATCTGGGGAGAGACACAAACAAACAGTATCATTCTGGCCTGCCCCTTCCCAAATCTCGTGTCCTCACATTTCTTTTTTTTTTTTTTTTTTTGAGACAGAGTCTCGCTTAGTCGCCCAGGCTGGAGTGCAGTGGCGCGATCTCGGCTCACTGCAAGCTCCGCCTCCCGGGTTCACGCCATTCTCCTGCCTCAGCCTCCTGAGTAGCTGGGACTACAGGTGCCCGCCGCCTCGCCCGGCTAATTTTTTGCATTTTTAGTAGAGACGGGGTTTCACCGTGTTAGCCAGGATGGTCTCGATCTCCTGACCTCGTGATCCGCCCGCCTCGGCCTCCCAAAGTGCTGGGATTACAGGCGTGAGCCACCGCGCCCGGCCGTGTCCTCACATTTCAAAACCAATTATGCCTTTCCAACAATCCACCTAAAGTCTCAACTCATTTCATCATTAACTCAAAAGTTCACAGCTCAAAATCTCATCTGAGATAAGGCAAGTCCCTTCTGCCTACGAGCCTGTAAAATCAAAAGCAAGTTAGCTACTTCCTACAATGGGGATAGGTATTCAGTGAATACACCCATTCCAAATGGGAGAAATTGGCCAAAACAAAGGGGCTACAGGACTCATGAAATTCCAAAATCCAGCAGGAGAGTCAAATCTTAAAGCTCTGAAATGATCTCCTTTGACTCCATGTCTTGCATTCAGGTCATGTTGATGCAAGAAGAGGGTTCCCATAGTCTTGGGCAGCTCTACCCCTGTGGTTTTTCAGGGTACAGCCACCCTCAAGGCTGCTTTCATGAGTTGGCATTGAGTGTCTCTGGCTTTTCCAGGTGCATGGTACAAGCTGTCAGTGGATCTACCATTCTGGGGTCTGGATGATGGTGGCCTCCTTCTCACACCTCCAATAGGCAGCAGTGCCCCAGTGGGGACTCTGTGTGGGGGCCTCTGACCCCACATTTCCCTTTCACACTGCCCTAGCAGAGGTTCTTCACGAGGGATCCACCCCTGAAGCACACTTCTGCCTGGACATCCAGGCTATTCCATACATCCTTTGAAATCTAGACAGAGGTTACCAAACCTCAATTCTTCTGCCACCTGCAGGCCCAACACCTCATGTAAGTCACCAAGGCTTGGGGCCTGCATCCTCTGAAGCAACAGCCTGAACTGTACGTTGAGCCCTTTCAGCCATGGCTGAGATACATATCCCAAGACTGCATAAAGTAGCAAGGCCCTGGGCCCAGCCCACAGAACCATTTTTTCCTCCTAGGCCTCCAGGCTTGTGATGGGAGGGGCTGCCACGAAGACCTCTAACATGCCCTGGAGACATTTTCCCCATTGTCTTGGCAATTAACATTTGGTTCCCCATTACCTGTGCAGATTTCTCCAACAAGCTTGAATTTCTCCTCAGAAAATGAGTTTTTCTTTTCTATTGCAGTGTCAGACTGCAAATTTTCCAAACTTTTATGCTCTGCTTCCCCTTTAAACATAAGTTCCAATTCCAAACCACATCTTTGTGAATGAATAAAACTGAATGCATTTAAGAGCATCAGAGTCACATCGTGAACACTTTGCTGCTTAGAAATTTCTTCTGCCAGATACCCTAAATCATCTCTCCCAAGTTCAAAGTTCCACAGATCTCTAAAGCAGGGCAAAATGCTACCACTGTGTTTGCTAAAGCACAGCAAGAATCACCTTTGCTCCAGTTCCCAGTAAGTTCCTCATCTTCATCTGAGACCACCTGAACCTGGACTTCATTGTTCATATCACTATCAGAATATTGGTCAAAACCATTCAACAAGTCTCTAGGAAGCTTCAAACTTTCCCACATATTCCTTCCTTGCAGGGTCTTCTTCTGAACCCTCCAAACTCTTCCAACCTCTGCCTGTTACCCAATCCCAAAGTTGCTTCCACATTTTCAGGTATCTTAATAGCAGTACCCTACCCTACTCGTACCAATTTACTGTATTAGTCCATTTTCATACTGCTATGAAGAAATACTTGAAACTGTTAATATATAAAGAAAAAGAGGTTTAATGTACTAACAGTTCCACATGACTAGGGAGGCTTCACAATCATGGTGAAAGGTGAAGGTGGAGCAAAGGCACATCTTATGTAGTGGCAGGCAAGACAGTGTGTGCAGGGGAACTGCCCTTTATAAAACCATAAGATCTTGTGAGACTTATTCACTATCCTGAGAACAGCATGGGAAAACCCACCCCCATGATTCAATTATCTCTCCCATTGGGTCCCGCCCATGACACCAAGGGATTATGGGATCTAAAATTCAATATGATATTTGGGTGGGGAAATAGCCAAACTATATCACAACATGTGGACTCAGTAATGTGACCACACCTCCCTCCTTCCCGTCCAGCCAGCTTTTGCCCTTTAAATATTGAAGCCCTCAAAATCAACTTTGGAAAAAGGCAGAGACCACAGTCTGTTTCAATGATTTTGTGTTCCGTTTCTCCAGGCATGTCTTTAACCTTAGCAAAATAAATCTCTAAATAGAATGAGATCAGTCTCAGATACTTTTTGGTTTACACTTTCTTATTTGAGTACTTTATCTAGAAATTCTCCCCCATCCTCTCTCAATCACTTTCTTGTCTCTTATCTTTATTTTTCTTTATGTTATTTAACATTTTCACAAAATACATAATGTATTTGTCTGATTATTTATTATTTATCTGTGGCTCACAAGATATGAGATCTATGAGATCAGAGATGGATCATATGTATGGGTTTTTCACTACTTTACATTGTCCAGAGGAAATAAAAAATGAGCGAGTGAATTCTTAGTAGTACAATTTCTCATGGCAAAATGTTCTGAGATAGAAGTTCTGCAGTACTGCTTTCACAAGACACAGGTAACAAAGACTCCACTGCTAAAGTACGATGTGGTAAAGAAGCCTGCCAAAACCCATCAAAACCAAGATTGCAATAAAAACAACCTCTTGTGGTCCTCACTGCTCATTATACAGTAATTATAATGCATTAGCTTGTTAAAAGACACTCACTAGTGCCATGACAGTTTACAAATGCCATGGCAACATCTGGAAGCTACCTAATGTAGTCTGAAAGGGGGAGGAACCCTCAGTTCCAGGAATTCCCCACTCTTTTCTGTAAAACTTATGAATAGTCTACCCCATATTTAGAGTAAGATCAAGAAATAACCATAAAAATAACCAATCAGCACCCCTCAGGGCTGTTCTGACTATGGAGTATCCACCCTTTTATTCCTTTACTTTCTTAATAAACTTGCTTTCACTTTATTCTGTTAGCTGGCTCTTGAATTCCTTTCTGCGAGAAATCAAGAAGCCACATGGCTTCCAAGGCTGAACCCTAGTTTTGGGATTTGCCCTGTGATAGTTCTTCCTGTGTCTTCTAATTTCTATTTTATGAGTTTTTATGAGTTTTTCCCAGCTTTATTGATGTATAATCAATAAATAAAACATATTTATTTAAGGTATACAGTGATTATTTGATATATGCATACATTGTGAAATTGTTACCATAATCAATTGACACACCTATAACCTCACATAGTGACCTTGTATGTGAGGGGGAGGGTGTGAATATTTACAACCTACTCTCTAGCAAATTTAAGATATATAATATAGTATTATCAACTACAATTACCATCATTGTACATTAGACTCCCATAACTTATCCTGTCTAACTAAAACTTTTTTTTTTTTTTTTTGAGACAGAGTCTCCCTCTGTCACCCAGGCTGGAGTGGAGTGGCACAATCTCAGCTCACTGCAACCTCCACCTCCTGGGTTCAAGCGATTTTCCTGCCTCAGCCTCCTGAGTAGCTGGGATTACAGGCAACTGCCACCACATTTGAGTAATTTTTGTATTTTTAGTAGAGACGGAGTTTTGCCATGTTGACGAGGCTGGTCTTGAACTCCTGATCTCAGATGATCTGCCTGCCTCGGCCTCCCAAAGTGCTGGAATTACAGGCATGAGCCACCGCGCCCACTCTAAGTACAACTTTTTACCCTGTAATCAACATCTCCCAATCCTGACTCCACTTGAGCCCTGGCATTCTCTTTGATTCTGTAAGTTTGACTTTTAGATTCTACATATCAGTGAGATGATACAGTAATTGTCTGTGTCTGGCTTATTTCATTAAGCATAACGTACTCCAGATTTATCTATGATGTTGCAAATGACAGAATTTTCTTCTCTTTTAAGTCTAACATTTCTTTGTGTGTCTTTGTGCATATATCTCTTTGAAATACTGATTTCATTTCCTTTGGAGACATACACAGTAGTGAAATTTCTGGGTCGTATGATACTTCTATTTTTAATTTTCTGAGGAACGTCCATAATAGCGTTTCCATAATAACTCTGCCAATTTGCATTCCCACTAACAGTATGCAAGAATTCCTTTTCTCCCACACTTCCTATCCCTTGGTCATTTTGATAATAGCCATCCTAACAGGTGTGAGATGCTTCAAATGTTTTTATTCTTTAGTATGAAATATGTGTTTTCTCATGCTGTATCTTTCTGTAAGTGCTTGTGTGGTTTACTTCTCAGAAGATTGAATTTTTATAGTCTCAACTTTTTATAACAATGTTAATTTCCTTTTATTATACAATATTTATTGACTCACCACTACAAGCAATTAGAATATCAGCTTACTTCACTCCCTCTGACTCCAGTTCCTTCCATTTAGCACCTAATTTACATGAGTTATTTTATTATTTTTCTAGTAATTATTTTTACCTCATATATTCTTATGCCACTATTACCTGGTTTAATCAGCATTTTGGTGTCTGCAAACTTTACCACATTTTAAAACTATGAAATCAGGATTTTTATAAACCTCCCTTTTTCTTTTTCCCTCTATCATCCAACATTTGATATTCATAGTGTTATTTCTGCCTTGTCGCATAACTTGTTCTGTAACCACAGTTTTCTTAGATATGCAAGTCTTACTTCAACATTTAAATGACATTAGGCTTAACCACAGTCTTTGCATTTATTTCAAAGCTGGTTGAAATGCATCCTCCAGTAATTTCCTGAAGAAGAGTCTGTAGAAATTATCTTGCCTGAATTATTACCTGACTGAAAATATCTGCTACCTTTAGAGACATTCAAAAATGTAGAATGGTCCAAAATTTTGAGTCACACTTTCTCTACTTGGTCTTCCTAGAATTGCTTTACTTCCTTATTACATTGAAAAATGCTGTAGAGAAGGTTAAAATCAACCTAACAAGTACCTCTTAAGGTGAGCTAATATTTTATTTTATATAGTTTTGGTAGTGTCTATGCCATAAAAATCTTGCTTTAGTTTTAATCACAGGAAATTTCTGTGAAAAGGTCTTAGTATTAATAAATTGGAGGCAATTTTAAATGGAATACAATATTCATTGAATTGAACCAAGTATTCTTTTATTTCAAGAATCTTTTTCATGGCTGTGTCTTTAAATATAGTTTCTGTTCTATTTGTTCTATTCTCCTCTACATGAACCCCAAGAAAGAATGTAGTGAATCTATTTTGGCAAACTTCCACGTATATCTCTTTCTCTCCAATTACTTAAATGCTTTTATTATTTTCTATTACATTTAATTCAACATTCTGAAAACTGTTCTACATTTAAATAGGTTTTTTTCCAGTGGTATAAATGCTTCAATTGTTTGTTGGTTTTTGTTGTTGTTGTTGTTGTTGTTTTAATTGCACCATGTTCTTTAACTTTGTTGCACACCCTTGAATGTGAGAAGTTCTTTCTGGCCCCAGTTATTTACAGAATTTAATGTGGAAAGAGACCAGGTGAATACTTCAGGCTAACATAAAGAGGAGGGTGGTAAGCTGCCTTGTTACAAAAATTGAATATGTATAGTTTTATTTTCTTCAATCCCAACTCCCTTGCCACTACAAGAGGAAAAAGAAGGCTTCTTCAGTCATGCTACACACTAGACCTTGAATGTCTAAAACAAGATTAGTTAAATTTCCACTGGATGGTACTAATCACTTTGGAAATCTACTACAATGACAGGTCCGCTCATTATCTGTAGTGGATGATGATCTCTTTCAGTCTTCTCTGTCAAAATGGTCCAATATTTAATGGACTTGGCATCCTTTATAAAGTCTGAAATTATTGCTGCTAATGTCATCTAAGATAAAATTACCATTTCTATTTCTCATTTTCTTTGTTAGGAGTAGGCAGATTTTGCTCTTCCTCCAGCTTAAAACTACATGTCTGCATGCTTCCATTTTTTTAAGAGTAGGTCTTTTCTGTCTTTTCCATTGTGTCTATAGTTATTCATTAATTCCTATTTTCTATTACTCTAGAGCCAATACAGGTAATTTATATTTTCCTAGAAAATTATCTATTTCATTTAGTCTTTGATTTTATTGACATCAATTTTTACACAGCATTAGTTTATACTTGTTTAATATTCTATATCTGTAATAAGTCCCTTTATTTCTAATATTTTTGTAATATTTTGGCTCACTCTGAAGATACTAATTATATTCATCTAAGAGTCTTCTGCTTACTTTCTAAAATATTGGGATTAGCTTCTTGTCAAATTGATAATTTATGTTAATAAACTATATTTTCTTACAATTTTGGTGATTTTATTTTGCTGCCTTCTCATATTTTTTATTATTTCTGCTTGCCTGGATGTGGATGCATATTCTGACATCAGAGCCGGCCTCACGAGACAGTGGGAAAAAAAAAACTGCTGGTAGACTGTGCCAGAAATTTCTGATTATATCTGGCGTCAGTGAGCTAGGCACTCTCCCACGCAATGCTGTTCTGAGCGCAAATGAAGCTGATGCACAGGGAAGGAAAGAACTCTGTCCACCTATTCCATAGGCACTTACCCAAAATAGTCCTTTCTCTGGGGGTCTCCCCAACTGTTTGTCAGTGTTGACTCTGGGCTCAAAGCATCGTTTGGTACCATTCAACATCTGTCACAGTGTCCTCTTCAGTATGTGTTCTGAGTCGTGGTTTAGATGAAACTGTTTTCTCTGTTTTCTGTATTTAGTGAATTTCTCAAACTACAAGGTTAATAGAACAAATAGATATTCCAGGTTTTCAGTACCACTTGAGATTTATTATTTTGTAAAATATATATGGCCATTTCAAAGAGAATTTGCACTGGAGAGGATGACCATGTTTTCAGTCAGACTTTATCCGGTATCCACATTTGGTACTTTCTATGATATCTGATTTGAAGCCTGTTTTTTACTCTGACCTGTATCATCTGAGTAGATTTCTCTTTTCTAGAAATGTGAGGGTTTATTTGTTTAAGAGGCATTTTTGCAAGGGAAACTTTCACTTGCAGAATGTTTTTTCCATATGTACTTAAGGCAGGAAACAGATTCTAAAGGTTGTAATAGTAGAAAAAAGTGGTTTAGTTATAGCTGACACATTAAAATACAGTAATTCATGGTACGAAGATCAGAATAATATCAGTACATATTTTATTATCTAATGATACTAACTGAAAGTAGTTTAAAAAAAAACTTGTGGATTAGGTTATATGGAGGTTAAATACTTATATTTTTAAAACCTATGTTTTTCATCTTTGTGGCAGTCATCACCATAAAATGGAAATAATGGGGTACAAACAGAGTACAAATGTATCTATGCAAAAATGTAAGTATTTGCGCTCAGTTAAATGACTCTAACATTCTGTGTTTTATGTCTGTTTTTCTTGAAATATCGGGGGGATCTGTTGACGATAACATGAAAACTGATATTAAAACTTGGAGCTATATGAATGTAATTAAACCTGCAATTATAATTAAAATATGCCAAAAACCATCATTTTACAAAAATGACTCTAGCTCGAGTATGTATTTTGTTATTTGAGTCTGGAGAAAGCAAGAAAATTGTAAATTTTATATAGGCATATAGAAATTGCCACATATAACATTTCTGGGAAGAGTCTTATGGTGTTAATATTTCATCTTCGTATTAATTTTTGATGACTTTTCTCAGGCTTTCTGGGATTTACAAAAGTGTTAAACTAGGGTAGTAGATAGCTGTATTTACCAAAGGGTCTCTGAGAAACAAGATTTAGATTAACAATTTATCATAGATTGTTCGTCCTGAAAAGGGTCTTTGTCACTGTTTTCTCCAGAATTTCTTTTTATCTTCAAAAATAAACATTTTGAAAGAGATTAGCATTGCCTTGAGGCACTCACTGTGTGTACTTTCCTTTTAATTCAGTAATTTCTAAGAGATAAGTGCTTTACCTCCTAATTCAGTGTCCTGAAAAATAGTTTATAAACTAGTCTTCAAAAAGTGAAATAAGGCCGAGCGCAGTGGCTCACGCCTGTAATTCCAGCACTTTGGGAGGCTGAGGCGGGCGGATCACGACGTCAAGAGATCAAGGCTCAGCCCGGCCAACGTGGTGAAACCCTGTCTCTACTGAAAATACAAAAAATTAGCTGGACGTGGTGGTACACGCCTGTAGTCCCAGCTACTCGGGAGGATGAGGCAGGAGAATCACTTGAACGCGGGAGGCAGAGGTTGCTGTGAGCCGAGATCACGCCACTGCACTTCAGCCTGGCGACAGAGAGAGACTCCATCTCAAAAAAAAAAAAAAAAAGTGAAATAAAATTCCTGTAAGGATATGCCATATATCCTTTCCTTGGCCCTCTATGCCTTCTCAACAGCCTCCTTTGACCTACTTTCTATCAGAAGAGGCTGATATGTATAGATCTCCTCACTGCTGCCCCATACCCTCTGGCTTTTTTTCTTTTAACTTTTATTTTAAGTTCAGGGGTACATATGCAGATTTGTTATGTAGGTAAACTCATGTCACAGGGGTCTGTTATACAGATTACTTTGTTACACAGGTATTAAGCCTACAATCCATTAGTTGTTTTTTTCTGATCCTCTTTCTCCTCACACCCTCCATCCACAGGTAGCCCTTGGTGTCTATTCCCTTCTATGTGTCCATGTATTCTGATCATTTAGCCTCCAATTATAAGTGGGAACATGCAGTATTTGATTTTCTGTTCCTGTGTTAATTTGCTAAGGATAATCGCCTCCAGCTCCATCCATATTGCTACGAAGGACATGATCACATTTTTTATGGCTGCATAGTATTCCACTGTGTATATGTATCATATTTTCATTATCCAGTCTACCACTGATGGGCATTTAGGCTGATTCCATTACTTTGCTATTGTGAATAGTGCAGCAATGAACATACACCTGCATGTGTCTTTATGATAGAATGTTTTATATTCCTTCACTGGGTCAAATTGTAGTTCTGCTTTTAGGTCTTTGAGAAATCGCCACAGTGCTTTACACAATGATTGAACTACTTTACACTCCCACCAACAGTGTATGAGCATTCCTTTTTCTTCACAACTTAGCCAGCATCCATTATTTTTTTACTTTTCAATAATAACCATTCTGACTAGTGTGAGATGGTAACTCATTGTGGTTTTGATTTGCATTTCTCTAATGATCAGTGATATTGAGCTTTCTTTCATATGCTTATTGGCTGCATATATATCTTCTTTTGAAAAGTATCTGTTTATGTTCTTCGTCCACATTTTAATTGAGTTGTTTGTTTTATTCTTGTAAATCTGTTTAAGTTCCTTATAGATGCTGGATATTAGACCTTTGTCAGATGCACTGTTTGCAAAAATTTTCTCCCATTCTGTAGGTTGTCTGTTTACTCTGTTGATAGTTTATTTTGCTGTGCAGAACCTCTTTAGTTTAGATTCCATTTGTCAATTTTTGCTTTTGTTGCAATTGCTTTTGGTGTCTTCATCATGAAATCTTTGCCTGTTCCTATGTCCAGAATGGTATCGCCTAGGTTGTCTCCCAGGATTTTTATAGTTTTAAGTTTTACATTTAAGTCTTTGATTCATCTTGAGTTGATTTTTGTATATGGTGTAAGCAAGGGGTCCGGTTCCAATCTTCTGCATATGGCCAGCCAGTTATCCCAGCACCATTTATTGAATAGAAGAGTCCTTTCTTCATTACTTGTTTTTGTCAGCCTTGTCAAAGATCAGATAGTTTTAGGTGTGCAGTTTTATTTCCGGGCTTTCTATTCTGTTCCTTTGTTTTATGTGTCTGTTTTTGTACTGGTACTATGCTGATTTGGATATTGTAGCCCCATAGTATAACTTGAAGTGTGTCAGTTTGATGCCTCCAACTTTATTCTTTTTGCTTAGGATTGCCTTAGACATTCAGGTGCTTTTTGGTTCCACTGGAATTTTAAAATAGCTTTTGCTAGTTCTGTAAAGAATGTCATTGGTAGTTTGATGGGCATAGCATTGAATCTGTCAATTGTTTTGGGCAGTATGGCCATTATAATGATATTGATTCTTCTTATGTATGATTAAGGAATATTTTTCCATTAATGTGTGTCATCTCTGATTTCTCTGAACAATGTTTTCTAGTTCTCACTGTAAAGATCTTTCACCTCCCTGGTTAGCTGTATTCCTAGGTATTTTATTCTTTTTGTGGCAATTGTGAATGGGATTGAAATCCTGATTTGGCTCTCAGCTTGGCTGTTGTTGATGTATAGGAATTCTAGGAATTTTTGTACGTTGGTTTTGTATCCTGAGATGTTGCTGAAGTTGTTAATCAGTTTAAGGAGCTTTTGGGCCAAGACTCTTGGGTTTTCTATATATAGAATCATGTTGTCTGCAAACAAAGATAGTTTGATTACCTCTATTTCTATTTCAATGTCCTTTATTTCTTTCTCTTGCCGGATTTCTCTGGCCAGGACTTCCATTACCATGGTGAACAGGAGTGGTGAGAGAGGGAATCCTTGTCTTGTGCTGGTTTTCAAGAGGAATGCTTCTGGCTTTTGCCATTCAGTATGATGTTATCTGTGAGTTTGTATAGAATAGATGATTCTTTGAGGCTATCATACTTTGAGGTATGCTCCTTCAATATCTAGTTTATTGAGAGTTTTTAACATAAAGGGTGTTAAAATTTGTCGAAAGCAGTTTTTTGCATCTCTTGAGAGAATTATGTGATTTTTGTCTCTAGCTCTGTTTATGTGATGAATCACTTTTATTGATATGCATATGTCAAACCAACCTTATATCCCAGGGGTAAAGCTTACTTGACCATGGTGAATAAGCTTTTTGATGCACTGCTGGATACAGTTTGCCAGTATTTTTGTGAAGATTTTTGCATTGATATTCATCCAGGATATTGGCCTGAAGTTTCCTTGTTTTGTTGTTGTATCTCTGCCCGGTTTTGGTATCAGGATGATGCTGGCCTCAGATAATGAGTTAGGGAGGAGTTCGTCCTCCACAATGTTTTGAAATAGTTTCTGTAGGAATGGTACCAGCTCTCCCTTGTATATCTGGTAGAATTCAGCTCTGAGTCCTGGGCTTTTTTTGGTTTGTAGGCTATTTATTACTGATTCAATTTCAGAACTTGTTATTGGTCTGTATAAAGATTCAATTTCTTCCTTGTTCAGTCTTGGGACAGTGTGTGTCTCTAGGAATTTACTCCTTTCTTCTAGATTTTCTAGTTTGTGTGCATAAAACTATTCATAATATTTTCTGATAGGTATTTGTATTTGTGTAGCATAGGTTGTAATATACCCTTTGTCATTTCTAATTGTGTTTATTTGGATCTTCTCTCTTTTTCTCTTCATTATTCTAGCTAGCAGTCTATCTATCTTATTAACTATTTCAAATACACAACTCCTGAATTCATTGATCTTTTGAATGGTTTTTCATGTTTCAATCTCCTTCAGTTCAGCTCTGATTTTGGTTATTTGTTGTCTTCTGCTAGTTTTCTGGTTGGTTTGCTCTTTGTTCTCTAGTTTTCTTAGTAGTTCTGTTAGGTTGTTAAATTAAAATCTTTCTAATTTGTTGATGTGGGTGTTTAGTGCTATAAATTTTCCTCTTAACATTGCCTTAGCTGTGTTCCAGAGATTCTGGTATGTCGTATCCTTGTACTTATTAGTTTTAAACAACTTCTTGATTTCTGCCTTTATTTCATTATTTACACAAAAGCCATTCAGGAGCAGTTATTTAATTTCCATGTAATTGTTTGGTTTTGAGTGATTTTCTTGGTCTAGGTTTCTAATTTTATTGTGCCATGTTCTGAGAGAGTGGTTGTCATGATTTCCATCCTTTTGCATTTGCTAAGCATTGTTTCATGGCTTAATTGTGGTTGGTGTTAGAGTATATGACACGTGGCAATGAGAAGAATGTATATCCTGTTGTGTTTGGATGAAGAGTTCTGTAGATGTCTATCAGATCCATTTGATCCAGTGTTGAGTTCATGTCTTGACTACCTCTGTTAATTTTCTGCCTCAGTGATCTGTCTAATACTGTCAGTGGGGTGTTGAAGTCTCCCACTATTATTGTGTTGGAATCTAAGTCTCTTTGTAGGTCTCCAAGAACTTGCTCTATAAATCTAGCTGCTCCTGTGTTGGGTGCATATATATTAGAGACAGTTTGGTCTTCTTGTTGAATTGAATGCTTTACCATTATGTAATCTCCTTCTATGTCTCTTTTGGTCTTTGATGATTTAAGGTTTTTTTGTTGTTGTTTCACTTTGTTTTTGAAATTAGGATTGTAACTCCTGCTTTTTTCTGTTTTCCATTTGCTTGGTAGATTTTTCCACATTCCTTATGAGTCTCTGGGTTCCATTGCATGTGAGATGGGTCTCTTCAAGACAGAAAACCACTGGATCTTGGTTCTCTGTCCAGTTTGCTACTCTACTTTTTAACTGGGAGCATTTAGACCATGTGCGTTCAAGGTTAGTATTGATATGTGTGAATTTGATCCTGTCATCATGGGTTAGCTTATTGTTGTGCAGACTTGTTTGTGTGGTTGCTTTACAGTGTCATTAGTCTGCATACTTAAGTGCATTTTTGTAGTGCATGGTAATGGTCTTTTCTTTCCATATTTAGTGGTTTCTTCAGGAACTCTTGTAAGGCCAGTCTAGTGGTAATAAAGTCCCTCAGTATTTGCTTGTCTGGAAAATATCTTATTTCTCATTTGCCTAAGAAGCTTATTTTGGGTTGATATGAACTTCTTCATTGAAATTTTCTTTCCTTTAAGAATGTTGAATATTGGCCCTCAATCTCTTCTGGCTTGTAGGGTTTCTGCTGAGAAGTCTACTGCTAGTCTGATGGGCTTCCCATTGTAGGTGGCTTGACCGTTCTCTCTAGCTGCCTATAACATTTTTTCTTTCATTTCAACCTTGGAGAATCTGATGACTATGTGGCTGAGAGATGATTTTCTTGTGAAGTATTTCACTGATGATCTCTGCGTATCCTGAATTTGAATGTTAGCCTCTTTAGCTAGGTTGGGAAAGGTCTCATGGATAATTTCCTGAAATGTGTTTTCCAAATTGCTTCTATTCTCCCCATCTCGTTCCATCTCTTTCAAGGACACCAATGAGTCATAGATTTAGTCTGTTTGCATAATCTCATATTTTCCAGAGGTTTTATTCATTCTTTTTCATTTTGTTTGTCCATTCTTTTCTGATTGTCTTATTTTAGAAAGCCAGTCCTAAAGCTCTGAGAGTCTTTCCTCCATTTGGTCTATTCTGCCATTATTACTGTGATTGCATTATGAAATTCTTGTAGCATGTTTTTCAGCTCTGATTGGTTACATTTTTTTTTATATACTGGCTATTTTGTTTGTCAGTGTCTGTATCATTTTATTGTGATTCTTAGCTTCTTTGGATTGGGTTTCAATATACTCCTGCATTTCCATGATCTGTGTTCCTATCCATTTTCTGAATTCTATTTCTGTCATTCTAGCCATTTCAGCCTAGTTCAAAACCCTTGCTACAGAGCTAGTGCCATTGTTTGAAGGAAAGAAGGCATTCTAGCTTTTTAAATTGTCAGAGTTTTTGCACTGGTTCATTCTTATCTGTGTGGGCTGATGTCCCTTCAGTCTTTAAAGTTGCTGTCCTTTGGATTTTTTTTTTCTTTTATCCTATTTGATGACCTTGAGGGTTTGATTGTGGTATAAGGTAGGTTCAGTCAACTGGCATTATTGCTGGAAGATTTTAGGGGGCCAATGCCCCACTCACAATTCCTGGATTGTGTGCTCTAACTCTGGGGGACTGGTATTGGGCCCTGACTTTGTTCTCTGGCTCCTTGAGGTTAGGAACTCACTGCACTATGGAGGCTGAGTTGCTCTCAAACCACTGTTCATAGCACTTCAATAGGTGGTGCCAGCCAAAGTGTTTCACAGGGTGATGGGAGTAGGATCCATCCTCATTTGCATGTGCCCACAGAAGCAACAGTGGCACTGTGGCAGGATGCATGATCATCCACTGCAGTAGAGTGCCAGCAAGTGCCAGGGTGCCAGCCTTCCTGCAGGTGTTTGCAGCAGCAGCAGAGGCAACACAGCTTGAAGAAGGTGGGTGCCCTGCTGGTGCCTGTGAGCAGTCACACTGGTGATAGTTTTAGCCTATGGGATGGGGTGTTGGTGGGCACAGGACTGTGTGTACCCTCTGCGCATTCACACAGGTGGAGGTGGCCACTGATGGTAGGGAGGGTTTGCTGTTTTCCATACGTAGTTTCACTGCAGTGGTAGTGTTGGCACAGTGGCAGGGCACTGGTGGCAGCAGAGCTGGTGGGCATAGGGCCCACCAAGGCTCCAACTACAATGACAGTAAGATGTTGGGGCTGGCAGAGTATGCTTTGCTGGCAGCAGTGGGAGGCCAGCTTTCAAGCATACACATGCACTGGTGGGGCAGGGAAGAAAAGATGCCCTCTGACTTTTGATTGGCCTTGGCCAGTGGGGAACCTTAACAGTGTTACTGAGGGAATACAGATGTGTAGGTTTTCCTGAGGCTGGCTATATCAGTATATTGAAGGCCACACACCTGCTCAAAGCTGCGCTCTCTATATGACTTTCTCCTTCTGAGATCTATAATCTGCTAGCTCTCCTTGCTGTTGATATAAGTGGTCCTACAGCTTCACATGTTGACACAGATGATGTCAAGTCTCAAAATGGAAAGACTAATATCACTAGTAAAGAAAAAGAGATGGCAATAATTTCAATACATAATGTAGATAAGATCTATTTTTGGCTCATGGATAAAAAGAACTTGCATTAATTATTTTAAGTGAAAGAAACTCATCAAATTTTCATAAGTAAAATTATATTAACTCTTATAACTGGAAAGTCTAAAAGTAGATAACCAGATTACAACAGATGCCTGGGTGGTTGTAATATTGCCTTTGGACACCTGCGCACATCTCTTCATTCTTATATTCCTCAGCTTCTTTTCTCCAACCTCTCCCTTTACTATTTCTTAGCTCTATTTTTGTTTTAAGGGATTTTATTCTCAGCAAGCTCTATGTTTATCAAAGTTGAACTTACTTACAATCTTACAATATCTTGGTGTCTGGAAAGCCCAATGTAAGGAGAGCTTCTGTTTTTCCAGTTATTACAGCAAAATTCCCTATAGTTACCAAAGTAATTGGCTGTGTGATTGTTTCTAAACATCAATTAGTGTGGCTGGGGTAATAGGATTTGTTAACTGACCAGGTTTGCAGCAAATGAGTGCCTAGGATTGTGAGGATGGGGAGTGGGGTTACCCACCAAAATATTTATTCAATCAATCAATTAATATTACAGACTGTCTATATCCTGTGGCACTTTCCTAAGTGATAGGGATATAGCCTGTAGTAAAATGTCTGTCATAATGAAACTTATCTTCTGGTCACAATTATAAATGGTAAAAATAAATAAGCTGGAAATATATAGTGTATTAGTCTGTCCTCATGATGCGATAAAGAAATACCTGAGACTGAGTAATTTATAAGGAAAAGAGGTTTAATTGACTCAGTTCTGCCTGGCTAGGGAGGCCTCAGGAAACTTACAATCATGGCAGAAGACACCTCTTCACGGGGCAGCAGGAGAGAGAATGAGTGCCAGTGGGGGAAATGTCAGATGCTTATAAAACCATCAGCTCTTGTGAGAAATTACTCACTATCATGAGAACACCATGGGGGACCTGCCCTCATGATTCAATTACCTCCTACTGCGTTCCTCCCATGGCAGGTGGGAATTATAGGATTACAATTCCAGATGAGATTTGGGTGGGAACATAGCCAAACCATAACATTCCACCCCGGCCCCTCCCAAATCTCATGTCCTCACACTTCAAAACACAATTATGCCTTCCCAACAGTCCCCCAAAGTCTTAACTCATTCCAGCATTAACCCAAAAGTCAACAGTCTAAAGTCTCATCTGAGGTAAGACAAGTTTTCAAAACCAATCAAGCCTTCCCAACAGTCCCCCAAAATCTTAACTTATTCCCGCATTAACTCAAAAGCCCACATTCCAAAGTCTCATCTGAGAAAAGTCCCTTCCACCTATAAGCCTGTAACATCAAAAGCGAATTAGTTACTTCTGAAATATAATGGTGGTACAGGCATCAGGTAAATACACCCATTCCAAATGGGAAAAATTGGCCAAAGCAAAGGGTCTACAGGCACCATGCAAGTCCAAAATCCAGTGAGGCAGTCAAACCTTAAAGCTCTAAAATTAACTCCTTTGACTTCATGTCTCACATCCAGGTCACGCTGATGCAAGAGGTGGGCTCTCATGGCCTTGGGCAGCTCTGCCCCTGTCGCTTTGCAGAGTACAACTCCCCTGCAGGCTGCTTTCACAGGTTGGCATTGAGTGCATATGGCTGTGCAAGTACCTATGGCATTGAGTGGCTATAGCACGGTGCAAGCTGTTGGTGGATCTACCATTCTGGGGTCTGGAGGATGGTGGCCCTTTTCTCACACCTCTACTAGGCAGTACCCCGGTGGAGACTCTGCTCTGACCCCACATTTCCCTTCCACGCTGCCCTGGTGGAGGTTACCCATGAGGATTCTGCCCTTGTAGCAAATTTCTGCCTGGACCTCCAGTCATTTCCATACATCCTCTGAAATCTAGGTGGAGGTTCCCAAACTTCAATTCTTGACTTCTGTGAACCTGCAGGTCCAAAACCACATGGGAGCTGCCGAGGTTTGGGGCTTGCACCCTCTGAAGCAACAGCCTAAGCTGTACGTTCGCTCCTTTTAGCCATGGCTGGAGTGGATGGGAAGCAGGATGCCAAGTTCCCAGGCTGCATACAGCAAGGGGGCCCTGGGCCAAGCCCAAGAAACTATTTTTCCCTTCTAGGCCTCTGGGTCTGTGATGGGAGGGTCTGCCAGAAAAGTCTCTGACATGGCCTGGAGACATTTTCCCTATTGTCTTGGTAATTAGCATTTGGCTCCTTATTACTTATGCAAATTTCTGCAGCCCACCTGAATATATTCCCAGAAAATAGGATTTTCTTTTCTACTGCATAGTCAGGCTGCAAATTTTCCAAACTTTTATGCTCTGTCACCTCTTGAGTGTTTGATGCTTAGGAATTTTGAAACCACCTTTGTAAAACTATGACTGAAACAGTGAAAGATATCTAACTTAACCGATTCCATCTTGTTCTAACCTCCAGGCTGTCTTTGTTCATTCCTGGGCATAGGCTGAACTAACTTTGGGAGAAACTTAGTTTGTAGTTTATAGTTTAAACAAAGATGGTAATAGCTCTTTCCCAAAGCAGACCTCCTTCTTGCCTGGGGACTAGACTAACATTAGCCATAGGATTAGAAATTATGGTTTAGTTGTTGAACGAGAGAAGTGGCTCACGCCTGTAATCCCAGCAGTTTGGGAGGCTGAGGTGGGTGGATCACGAGGTCAGGAGTTTGAGACTAACCTGGCCAATATGGTGAAACCCGTCTCTACTAAAAATACAAAAATAGTATTAGCTGGTGTAATGCCCAGACCGTTTGTTCCCCAAAGAAGACCACCAGAGTCCAGAGTCAAAGCCAAGCAGCAAGGATCTTTTACTGCAAGTTCGAACTTGGTCCCTCCATTCCACAGCATACAAGAGGGCCCCGAACAATGCGAGTGCTTGCCTTTTATAGCCCGATGTAAATAGGATACGTAAAGTTACAGAGGAACAAGGGAATTCTTTTGGTTACAGCACTACAATTGGTTAACATTTCAAGTTATACATTTAGCAGTTTTCTATTGGTTCCCGCGCTTTCAGTAAAACCACGAACGGCTGTGTCCTTATCGAAGACTTTCCAGGTGGTGTTTTTCTAAAGTTGAGATATATGGTAGTCTCTGAGTTGAGAAATGTGTTTGTACTGGGCTCAGGAAGTTGAGAGAGATATGGTGGGATGTGTTTGTACTGGGCTCAGGAAGTTGAGAGAGATATGGTGGGATGTGTTTGTACTGGGCTCAGGAAGTTGAGAGAGATATGGTGGGATGTGTTTGTACTGGGCCTGTTTGTGTTGAGTCCGGGGTTGAGGAATGTGCCTGTTTTCTTTCACTGGGCGTGATAGTACACTCTTGTAGTCCCAGCTGCGCCAGAGGCTGAGGCAGGATAATCGCTTGAACCCGGGAGGTGGAGATTGCAGTGAGCTGAGATCACACCACTGCACTCCAGCCTGGGCGACAGAGCGAGACTCCATTTCAAAAAAGAAAAAAAAAGGAGTCACGCAGCTGGAGGCTACAACATTCTGATCCTCCCTACACTGCTCCTAAGATCAGTGCTTGAGATATTTTGCAGACCCTGCACTTGATGGATCTGCTGGCACCACCCAGATAGATAAACTGGCTCCTTTGATCTTGTGGCCCCCACCCAGGAACTGACTCAGTGCAAGAAGACAGCTTCTACTCCTATGATTACATCTCTGACGAATGAACACTCCTGACTCATTGGCTTCCCCGCCACCCACCAAGCTATCCTTAAAAACTGTGCTTTTCGGCCGGGCGCGGTGGCTCAAGCCTGTAATCCCAGCACTTTGGGAGGCCGAGACGGGTGGATCACGAGGTCAGGAGATCGAGACCTTCCTGGCTAACACGGTGAAACCACGTCTCTACTAAGAAATACAAAAAACTAGCCGGGCGAGGTGGCGGGCGCCTGTAGTCCCAGCTACTCAGGAGGCTGAGGCCGGAGAATGGCGTGAACCCGGGAGGCGGAGCTTGCAGTGAGCTGAGATCCGGCCGCTGCACTCCAGCCTGGGCAAGAGAGCGAGACTCCGTCTCAAAAAAAAAAAAAAACAAAAAAAAAAACTGTGCTTTTCGAATGCTCAGAGGGACTGATTTGAGTAATAGTAAAACTCTGGTCTCACACACAGCCGGCTCTGCGTGAATTACTCGTTCTCTATTGCAGTTCCCCTGTCTTGATGAAGCGGCTCTGTCTAGGCAGTGGGCAATGAACCCCTTGGGCGATTACAATTTCTTTTGCCAGATACCCTAAATCATCTCTCAAGTTCAAAGTTCCACAGATCTCTAGTGCAGGGACAAAATGCTACCAGTCTCTTTGCATAGCGAGTGACCTTTACTCCAGTTCCTCATCTCCATCTGTGACCATCTCAGCCTGGACTTTATTGTCCATATCACTATCAGCATTTTGGTCAAAGCCACTCAACAAGTCTGTAGGAAGTTTGAGAGTTGGAGATATCTTCTAGAGAGCAAGTGGAAATAATTAATACACAGTTGAAAATACAAGTCTGGAATTTATGAAAAATACAAATTTGGGATGTATATATCTAGAAATGAAGATATAAAATTGGAAAGTCATAAGCATATAAACTGCACTAAGAGTGGAAAGGGAGTGATTTATCAAAGGAATGTCAAGCTGTTGTTGGATAGTGGAAGGATGAGAAGTTAAGTACAGAACACTTAGGTGCTATGCATTTATTTACTGTATTCTCCCATCTGGTACCAGTTTTTACTAAGTGCAAAGATTATTAGTGATTTTAGATGTCATGAGACTGTGAATTTCCTGATGTTTGACTGAAAGGAGATTGTTATTTTACTGCCAGTAACAGAAAACCAAAAACTCAAACTGACTTAAATAACAAGGAAATGTTCTAGTTCCTGTAAGTAGAAATTAAGAGACACATGAGATTTCAGGGTTAGTTCATGTAAGGTCTTAACACTACCATGAAAGTTGCAGCTTTTATTTATTTTTTTAACTTACGTGGCATTCTGTTCAGTCAACCACAGGACTGGCTTCATCTTAAGTTGGGCTCCCTTTTGGTCATGGAATGGCTGTCAGGAATAATCGGATTACACATTTCCTCACACAGCATCAGGAAGAGGAGAGGTTGATTTCCCATGATATTTCCCAGAGAGAAAGAAAAAAAAATGTTCTAGAAACTCCAGAAAGTATTTCCTTACATCTCTTTGGCCTGCATTTGGTTACATGCTCATTTCTGAAATCTGCAGCTATAGCAATGAAGACAGGATTTTTCTGCTCCAGGATACATGGTTTGATATAAAGGGTATCTGGTCGAAATGGAAAGAAAAGAAGCATTTTTACTATGAGGAAAATGAAGGAGGAGATTGATCAAGATTAGTATCATTAGTATTTGGATGTAGAATATGGATAGAATTAGCAGATTATCTAGAAGAAGTAGAAAATTATTGATGGTCAGATATAAACAACAAGACAAAAGGAATATATTTCTTTTTTAACATTTCCTTTCAGTGTAATAGACTTACAAGAGTTTATTAAACAAACATGCCTGTATACTTAGGACTGGTTTACACCATCCTCATGTGAAAATAAGTAACAGTACAAAAGCATTTCTTTTTCTTCATCTCTTCTGTTCCTTTGGCTGTGCCAGACTCTGACGCCAAGTTCTGGGTCGAATATATCCTAATTAAACTGAAGTTTTTCAAATGCGATTATATAGTAATCACTTCTATTCTGCTCTAATCATAGAAAAGATGTCTTGGAGTAATTTTTTACTATTGAGAATTAGGTAAAAGGGACAACACAAATGAGATTTTATTATCTAATTAATACAGTAGCTGTAAACTTATTCTTCTAACAATACATAGTCTTTCATGGGCAAATTGTGGGGAGGAAAGGTAAACTCATATTTAGCCATAGAAAGTCTCAATATTATTGCACACAAGTGAAAAATAAATAAGCTACCCACAGTTTTCATCAAGGAGACTATATATTGACTTTCCCATTTCCCATAGAAGTGTATGAATGTAATGAATACAGGCAAATTTAATTTAAATTAATAAGAAGGTTCTGACAAAGTTACAAAATGTCTGTGTTAAAAGTGTGTTTTCACCCTGAAACAAATGGTTCCTAATTACTCCAAATAAGCATAATGAACTTAAAAATCATGCAAACTCTTAATTATCTTTCCATTATTTAAAGCTATTCATTATAAAGTTTCTAAATTTGTGCCAATTGTTGATCATTCAAAAAACAGGAGGAAGACAAAGAAAAATGTCAGGCTAACAAATTGCTGTCTCCTTCTGTGCTCTCCAACTTAAAGCTGGTTCATTACTTTTCAAAACAAATTAACTATCAACTCTTTTTTAAACATCTAAGATTACATAGAAAAGAGGCTGTAGATGTGGGCATTATTACAGATTTTCCCAGAACGTATCTTCATGATATAAAATATAAGATATGTAGATGAAGGGGACATTGAACGCAAGACATAAACCCCTACCTCCACAGTGTAAAGGAGTTGAAAGATCCTCTTTGACTAGTCTACTTCTGTCTATTAATTTCCAGCAATTTTTTTTCTCTTTCTTTTTCTTCATGTGCCTTTTGTGTGTGCTGCCTCAGCTAGAAATGCAGCAATCTGACATAAATCAAGCTCCTCACTGGTTTTCTCAAAAATTTCACTCATTCTTAAGCATTCTGTGAGCTCGATAACTTTTCTAAAGATTTTTTATTTTAGTTTTTAATTATACTTTATGTTCTAGGGTACATGTGCACAATGTGCAGGTTTGTTACATGTGTATACATGTGCCATGTTGGTGTGCTTTGAGTGGGTTGAATGCGGGCACAGCATAGGCATCAAAGAGTGGCATCTCCTCTGGGAAACATGCATACTCTCTTGGTTTCTCTGGTTCAGTTTCTTTTCTTCTTCTCTTGCTTCCCCATCTTTACAGAGAAACCTGAAGAACCAATCATTTTCTTAGGCAACATAGTTTTTCTCACACATAGGCACCTGGAGGATCTTGGCTGTTAGTATAAGCAGATTTGTCAAAGAATGTGTTTCTGAATAAACACTCAGAATTATCACTCGAAATAATTTTCCTAAATGCAGGTTTAAAAAAAAATCAGTAAATATATTTGGTGCAATTTAACCAAAACTTATCTCTGTTGAGATAGTCTATCTTAACCTTGTACCTTTTACACACTGAGTCACCTAGGTGCCACATGGCATGGCTCAAAATTAGAAAACGACCCATTTCTCTCCACTATGAAAATTTTGGCTGTCCTTGCTTAGTCTATGCCTTGTTGCATATACTTGGATCCTCTGTTATGCTAATTCGACTTTGAGGCTTTTATTTTCTTTCCAGTCATTCATTTTTCCCTTAGTGCATGGCTTGTCTCAGCATTTCTCAGACAGGGCTTTTCATTGTATTTGTTTTCATTCACTCTAAGCCATTACCCCATCAGATATAGTGAGAAGGGAGCTTAAAAGTAACCCAACATGATTAAAAAATATACTCTGTTGCTGAGAGAAAAGATGGCATGAGGGATCTTAATCTCCAAAGAGTGCTGGAGATAGACCTCTTGTTTAAACATTCTAATTAGAAACTATCTAATTCAAAAATCACTTGTCTTTATTAGCCTATGTAAACTTACAAAATTTGAATCTTGACTAATGTATGACATTACATTACACTCAAAAGTTTTTTCATTTCACTTGTAATTTACAAAATACGGTCTTTGAATCACTGATAGGCCATACAGATTCTCCATGTTATTCATGGAATAAATATATATAATGCTCATGTTTATAATTTAGCTTCTCTACTTTTCTGGCATAAATAAGAAATTTGCATGTTTTTCATCATCATAGATAACCTCACTGGTGTCTATCCAAAATCGGTCTTTCTTCATGTCCATCCTACTGATGGTTTCCAAGCATTGCTATATTGAAGTTAATGAAATGTGTTGTCCATCGGCCTGTGGACCACTGGAGAGAGAACTGGTTAGTGAATCGTTAGGGATGGTGTTTAACCATTCATTAATCAAGTAATTATTGACTGCCAAATGAACAAAACAGGCTGAAATTCCTAGTACTGTGGAGCTTACCTTTCAGTGTGAAACACAATTAAAAGGGTCAGTTTTACAGTATGTTAGAAGGTGACTAGTGCTCTGGGGAAAAAGAAAAGGGTAGCAAAACTCCAGAGGGATGTGTGTGCAAATTTAAATACAGTGGTCAGTTTGACTTCTTTGACAAGGTTATATCTGAGGAAAATTCTTCAAGTAATTGAGGGAATTAGTAAGGGAAGAGTATTCCAGCATTCCACTCTAAGCCTCCAGATAAACAGCAAGGAAGCCAGTCTACCTCAAGTGAGTGATAAGGGGTAAACTCAGAAGGATAGCGGAGGGATTCGGTCACTTAAAGGACTTTGACTTTGACCCTGACAGTACTGCAGAACCCTTGTAGCGTTCTGAGCAGAGAAGCAAATGATCTGACCTGCTGTTCTTGATGAGAATGGACAAATAATTGTGCATGGGCGGGAAGTGAAGAGTAAAGAATCAGGGGGACCCTCTAGGACGCTATTGCAGCAATCCAGTCCAGAGGGTATGTTGATTTGGATCGCAGTGGTGGTGGTGGAGGTGATATGCATTGGTCTGATTCTGTACACATTTTAAGATGAAAGCCAGTAGAAATTCCTGAGTGTTATCTGTCACAATGCTACTGGTTGCAAGTAACAGAAACTTAACAAAAACCAGTAAGTACTGGTGGAATTCAAAAGTGTCACATGGAACCTAGAGTTTTAACTCCTTTTGAAGGACATTTAACTCCTTTTGAAGAACTATATCAAAGATACTGAAGATACTAAGAACCCAGCAAACTACTCTGTCTTTTTCTCTGGGATTGCATGGTGTCTGGGTTTGCTTCTCTGTATGTATCTGATTCATCCTTCTTTGCAGTTTGTTTTTTTCTGCCTCTTCACGCTGTTATGGACAATGGCCACCCTAGCCTCCTATTTGCCCTTGCAAATCAAGTGCCAAGGCCAACTCACTTGTACACAAACGACCAAAGTCGTTTACTGGGTTCTTTTTTATTTTATCTTTATTTTTTGAGACGGAGTCTCGCTCTGCCGCCAGGCTGGATTGCAAGTGGCGCCATCTCTGCTCACTGCAACCTCCACCTCCCAGCTTTAAGCGATTCTGCCTCAGCCTCCTGAGTAACTGAGACTACAGGCATGCACCACCACGCCCAGCTAAGTTTTGTATTTTTAGTAGAGATAGGGGTTTCACCATGTTGTCCAGGACGGTCTTGATGTCTTGACCTCATGATCCTCCCACCTCGGCCTCCCAGAGTGCTGGGATTATAGGCATGAGCCATTGCGTGTGGCCCAATTTACTGGGTTCTTAAGAAACAGATTCTAACTGGCTCCATCCAGGCAATAGATTGGCTGCCTCCTGAGTCAAGTGATCAGGTGATTATCTTGGTCCAGCCTGTAGTCAGGATGGAACAGGATCAAGTGCATAATACCAACATGGCTACATACACAGACTTCTGTGTGTGGAAGGCAGCTCTTAGTGGCGTGTGAGCTGCATAAACATCCAAAATGTTGTATATATGGTTATCAGATAATTTTATCACTAGAGGTTGCTTAAATATGAGTCTTTCAAAAAAAACTTCTTTTGGTTTACTTATTTTTAGTCATGTGGCTAAGTGATAAAAGCAGTGAAAAAACTTTTCATTGAAAAAGATAAAGCAGCTAGTCATCTAAATTCTTCATTCAACAATAACCAGTGTGAACATTTTATCAATATCATTTCAGATATCTCTGTATCATACATAGAATTAGACGTAAGCTACTGGCCAGGAAGACGGAGTTAATTTAAAATAAAATAATCATAAATGATATTTTAAATTAAAAGTATTAATTTAAATTTTATTTCAATTAAACAAAAGAGAAAACAGTTTAAGTAAAACTGAAGGGATGATTAAACTTTGGATTAATGATTTTTCCCCCAACAAAACACATAAATTCTTATAAGAATCCTCTGATCTGGAAGAAAGCGAGCTGGAAGAAGAAAGTGCCCATTCTTGTCACAGCATTGAGATGAGCCAGGGCCTTTTATTTATTCTCAGGAAACAGCCAACTCTGAGTCTTGAGGGTGCTCAGGCTGACTTTTAGCAGCAGAACATCTAATTCACTGACAAACCTTGAAGGCTTACTTTGTGCTTAGAAATAGGTGAATATACATCCATAAAAATAAAATTATATGCCATAGATGAGAAAATTTAAAGAAAGGGATCCCTGTCTTTTCAGAATCACTAGAGAGATTACAGTTATTATACAGAGTCTTGAATTTTACAAATTGTTAGAAAACTAAGGGAAAGAACATGGCATAGCCAAACACTTGCAAATATTACCGGAGCTATAGCTGTAATTTATTTCTAATCCAAATCAAGGCACAGAAAGAAAATAAAAAAGAAAACAGGACGCATCTGAAAAAGGTTAATTACATGCCTAGAAAAGAGACCATTTGAGAGGCAAACATTCAGGGGAGATGGTGCCCTGACCACAAATGTGAACATCCACATGTATTTCTTCAGTAGACTACGACACCAAACTCACATGACTTGATTATGTTAGGTTGTAGGATCATACAAAACATTTTGTGTGTCGAAATTCCATGCTTTCCCAACAGCCAAGTGTTTATAATTCGGTTCCTCATAAGTACTGATATGAAGATAATGCCATATTCCAGATATATAGCTAATAATTTAAAACATTTGGTTGGAATTTAATACATTTGTATTACCAGGTTTTTTAAAATATCAATGTGAGTTTGTTTAACATGAGCCAGTTTCACCAGAGTCACACTCTGAGTATTTTTTTGTGTCTAATATCTGAGCATGATCACATAAAATCACTGCCTATATGAGGGCTATATCTGTGGCAGTCTACAGCCTAGGGATAACAAAAGAAGTGATGAATTTGATCTGAAGACCAAAATTAAGGCTGCAACAGGGTTTAGAGAGTATTTAATAATAATAAAAAATATGTATATATTGATTAGCCCACAGTTTTGTATGCTTGAAGCCATATGTTTTTATGGACTGAAATGTACTACAGAGAACTAAAATTTGCCTTTATTTTATTGCTGTATTTTCATCTTTGCTTAATTCTTACTTCTCAGGAAGGTCTAATGTGACCTTTCTA
>NW_012105364.1:10358984-10368303 GCF_000951045.1 Mandrillus leucophaeus
TTATTCTCAGGAAACAGCCAACTCTGAGTCTTGAGGGTGCTCAGGCTGACTTTTAGCAGCAGAACATCTAATTCACTGACAAACCTTGAAGGCTTACTTTGTGCTTAGAAATAGGTGAATATACATCCATAAAAATAAAATTATATGCCATAGATGAGAAAATTTAAAGAAAGGGATCCCTGTCTTTTCAGAATCACTAGAGAGATTACAGTTATTATACAGAGTCTTGAATTTTACAAATTGTTAGAAAACTAAGGGAAAGAACATGGCATAGCCAAACACTTGCAAATATTACCGGAGCTATAGCTGTAATTTATTTCTAATCCAAATCAAGGCACAGAAAGAAAATAAAAAAGAAAACAGGACGCATCTGAAAAAGGTTAATTACATGCCTAGAAAAGAGACCATTTGAGAGGCAAACATTCAGGGGAGATGGTGCCCTGACCACAAATGTGAACATCCACATGTATTTCTTCAGTAGACTACGACACCAAACTCACATGACTTGATTATGTTAGGTTGTAGGATCATACAAAACATTTTGTGTGTCGAAATTCCATGCTTTCCCAACAGCCAAGTGTTTATAATTCGGTTCCTCATAAGTACTGATATGAAGATAATGCCATATTCCAGATATATAGCTAATAATTTAAAACATTTGGTTGGAATTTAATACATTTGTATTACCAGGTTTTTTAAAATATCAATGTGAGTTTGTTTAACATGAGCCAGTTTCACCAGAGTCACACTCTGAGTATTTTTTTGTGTCTAATATCTGAGCATGATCACATAAAATCACTGCCTATATGAGGGCTATATCTGTGGCAGTCTACAGCCTAGGGATAACAAAAGAAGTGATGAATTTGATCTGAAGACCAAAATTAAGGCTGCAACAGGGTTTAGAGAGTATTTAATAATAATAAAAAATATGTATATATTGATTAGCCCACAGTTTTGTATGCTTGAAGCCATATGTTTTTATGGACTGAAATGTACTACAGAGAACTAAAATTTGCCTTTATTTTATTGCTGTATTTTCATCTTTGCTTAATTCTTACTTCTCAGGAAGGTCTAATGTGACCTTTCTATCTAGGTCAGTTTCTTCCATTACATACTTTCCTAGTACCATGACTATTCTTTGTATCTCACATCATAATAAAAATTTTGCATCGGTTTATCTGAATTTTGAAAAGAGATTCTGTCTCCACTGCAAGATCCAAATCAGCTAGGGCCACGCCTGGCTGTGTTTAACTTATTGTTACATGGCCCTGCTCAATTTCAGGTACTTGGTAAGTGTTCTCTGAATATTCATTAAGTTTACATATTACCTTTTTTCTAACATATTAAAAAAATGTTATCAGAAATGGTGGCTCACATCTGTACTCCCAGCATTTTGGGAGGCCAAGGTGGGAGGGTCACTTGAACCCAGAGTTTGTGACCAGCCTGGGCAGCATAGTGAGACTTCACGTCTGCTAAAAATAATTAGTGGGGCACAATGTTGCCTGCCTAAAATCCCAGCTACTCAAGAGGCTGAAGTGGGAGGATCACTTGAGTCTGGGAGATTGAGGATACGGTGAGAGGTATGATCTTCCCACTGTATGCCAGCCAGGGCAACAGAGTGAGACCCTGTCTCAAAATAAAAAAAAATATATATATATATAGAAAGAGAAAATGTTATACATGAGGTATATGAGGAAACATGTATATTTTTGGGGAAGTCATACATTTCTAATAGTCTTTGAACAAGAGAAAGTTCATATTTGTAATTCATTTATACAACTCAATACACTATAATATATTGACCTACTTATAGTTTATAATTAAAATTTGAATCTAGGTTATTTTATTCTTTTCTTGGACAATTCTTAAAATGAGTAGCAATTGAAGGAAAGGCAATTTTGTAACTGATGAGGATTTTTTTTTCTTTTTTCTTGAGATGGAGTCTCGCACTGTTGCTGCGGCTGGAGTGCAATGGCGTGATCTCAGCTCACTGCAACCCCACCTCCCAGGTTCAAGCAATTGTCCCGCCTCAGCCTCCCGAGTAGCTGGGATTACAGGTGCCTACTACCACACCCGGCTAATTTTTTGTAGTTTTAGTAGAGACAGGTTTTCACTATGTTGGCCAGGCTGGTCTCGAACTCCTGACCTCGTGATCTGCTTGGCTTGGCCTCCGGATTACAGGTGTGAGCCACTGTGCCTGGCCTAGGATATTTTAAAATAATAAATTAAAAAGATTTATTATTAAAGTACAAAAGCTTTTGGGAGACCTCTTCAATGGACACTAATGTTTTCTCAATTTGTAGTACCTAATATTATGTTTTAAAAATATCTTTATTTTCTTCCTAATATGCAATGAATGATTACATGCTTTACCATTTACATTTAGAACTTAAACATACATTTGAGAAAAATTTATGTTTGATTTATCTCCTGGTTCAGCTACATAACAATATAAAAATTTGATGCTTTATTGAAATAGGACTTTACAAATCCATTTAGATGTTCATTAGGATTGGGCACAAAGACTATTCGATACAAGGAAATGAACTCCAACTAATGTAGCCTAGCTATTATTGCTAGAAAAATCTCAGGAGTAATAAGATGATACTGTCAGGCTCTAGAAATGCAACCTGATGACAACCGCTTGCAGGACAGATGAACTGCAAATAGGAATGGGTTAATCACCCCACAATTAATGCAAAGGAAATGAATTTGAAGCGCCGGACATCTTAGGAATTCAATTTTACATTTAGACATTAACAAGTAAATAGTAAAGGATAATATGAAAATGCTACGACAGGGAAGATGTGTCAGAAATTTGCAGATTAATTTCTTTCATTTTGATTTATAATAACTGTACTGAATCCTTATATTTATACATCACTTAAAAAATTACTCATTCCGCTTTTGGTCTTCATTATTTATTAACAAAAATTTAATTTTAACTTTTCTTAAAATTGAATATTTTCACATTGCAGATTTTATATAAAAACTTTTTTCATTGCACCTTTAAAGGTCATAACTTCTAATAACAATTACATTAATTGTTAGCCTTAGAGTAGCTTTTTTGTGCTGCTTCAACAGGCATAGAATAACAGTAATGGATTGTTTTGGCATTAATATGTCTTCATTGCCTTATTCAGTTGATTCAATCTCTTTTTTTCCTCTCTTATTATCTTAAATTGTACTGTATATTCATGAGCAATTTTCTTCATTTGTGGAAACTAGTTACTAACGTGAGGTAAAGCATTACAGGCTCTGGAGCCTCTGCCACTAATTGGGAGATTATGCAGAAGAAGTAAGATTGGAAGTTACTTGGACGTGTAGGAAGTGTTGTGTCCCACAGGAACTAAGAACAACTACTTTAACAAAATAAAAGGACTTACGTATACCTCTATTAGATATCTTCATCACATTCTATAGAACAGGGATACTTATCGGCTAAACAGATTATGAGAAATTTTAAAAGATTCAGTTGGTAGAAACTAAGAGGAAAACTAGGACCATGTTGTAGCACAAAGAATGTTTTCAAAAATATGAGACTAAAAATGTCCTTTTGGGTTAGCAACAAAGAGTTCTTCAGTGGTTTTTCTAAGGGCAGTTTAAGTGTAATGGGGTGGTGCTGGGTAGGGGTGGGTGGAGGGGTGGAAGTCAGAAGTAAGATAAACAGTTTTTCTCAGCATTTGTTCATTCAACAAATATTTAACACCCACAGAGGAGTGTGAGACCAACTGGGCAACATAGTGAGAACTCGTCTCCACAATTTTTTTTTTTTTTTTAAATTGGCCGGGTATGGTGGCCTGTGCCTGTGGTCCCAGCTACTTAGAAGGCTGAGGCCAGAGGATCACTTGAGCCCAGGAGTTCCAAGCTGCAGTGAGCTATGATCTTGCCACTGCACTCCAGCCTGGGCGACAGAGCAAAAGCCTGGGAGAATGTGTTTAAATGGTGACAGGAAAGCATGAATAAAGAAGGAAAGCTTAAAATACATTGAGATAAAATATATTGATGATGATGGAAGGGAGATGAAAGTGGTCAGGGTCCAAAGCCCATGTGGAGGGCTTCACATAGAAAGAAAGAACAGTATTTCACAGCTGGATGCAGCCAGAGATGGAAGGATCGCATCTAAACTTTCCCTACAGTTTTCCTCAAATGGACAACTCCTGAGTTCATGCACTTGTCACCGCTGGCTTCTGCATGAGATATAACCACAGGGATGGGGAGGGGAAATGGGAGATGGGCTAACACTGAATGCTTCCTGTTGATAAAAAAGGCACTTTAAACATAGTCAGCTGGCTGGGCCCGCTGGCTCACGTCTGTAATCCCAGCACTTTGGGAGGCCAAGGTGGGCGGATCACAAGGTCAGGAGTTCGAGACCAGCCTGGCCAAAATGTTGAAACCCATCTCTACTAAAAAAATACAAAAATTAGCCGGGCATGGTGGCCTGCGCCTGTAATCCCAGCTACTCGGGAAAATGAGGCAGGAGAATTGTTTGAACCCGGGAGGCAGAGGTTGCAGTTAGCTGAGATCACGCCATTGCACTCCAGCCTGGCGACAGAGCAAGATTCCGTATCAAAGAAAAAAAAGTTAGCTATATCCTCCTACAAATATGTATATAAAGAAGATATTTTAGTTCAAATTAGTCTTGGAAATATTCATGTAAATTCTTTATTACATTTAGTTTCACACTAGGATGGTTTCACTTAAATGATTGAAGGCATGTATCTGAAATTAGCAGAGGATTCATGTTTAACAATTTATCATTATAAATGATAAATTATAATACCAATTATAAGTTATAATAAATATTACATAAGAAACTATAATAAACCTATAATTTATAACTATTAATTATACCACAAAATCATAGCCCTATAAAACAATGACAAGGTTACAAATCTATAAATAGCAAGACTCAATGGTGGCATTAATGCCAATGCCCGAAATTACTATAGAAACTCTCAAATAACACTGTTATCCTTGCAAATGCTTCTTTATAAAGACTGCAGTAGGTGCCTACTTCCTCCGGGAAGAGAACTGGATATTAAAAGAAAGCCTCTGCCTGCAGAAGCTTCCAATCTACCAAACGGAAGCTGAAACCCTGCCCAGCGGACCCGCCCCCTGGCCCTGAACGTGCCTCCCGTCACGCAAGCTGGAAAGCGACTGGGGGCGGAGCTAAGGGGAGCGGCGAGAATTCCGGAAATGTGACCGGATTGGGCGGGGCCTGTACCTTGGCCCTACGCTTCCGTTGGCGCCGCATCCTGTCAATATTTCGCCAAACCTCCAGGCGCCGTCAGTGTGTGAACCTTTACACAGCTTGCCCCCGCGGGCGGAGAACTAGCAGCTATGTCCTGGGATCCTGCACGCATGCGTGGAGCTGGACGGTCAGCGTGCGAGTGACGTCACGTGCGCGCCCGTCTAACTTCTTCCTAGGGTTGTTTCTAAACTGCCGGTGAGTAAAATTTGTAAGGTTTGGTGTGTTCGTTGAGTGGGTACCAGACGGAAGGGGCCCGGGATTGAATTAGTTTAGATCCAAATTTGATGTAATTATCGCAGAGAAACACTTTTTCTTACGAGTGTTAATCTCGATCCTACTGTGTTCAGCATCTTTCTTGGTGTTTTGGGAGGAGCAGAGAGAGTTAAGTCCAAGTCCCCGCCCTCACAGAGCTCAGATGGCTTGGGGGAAGGTTGGTGCGCAAACGTTAAAATTGGATATCGACACTAGTGAGTGTCCCAGTCAAAAGATCTGTAAATAAGGTGGAGCCTACGATGCACAAGTTAATCTCAGTTCAGTAATTTTTGTTTTTTAGTTTATTTAGGGGGTGAAGGGAGGAGGCCACAGAAACATCTTGGAGTACGAAGCTTTTGGTGCACAATTTGCCTATACAATATTACAGCTCCCGTGGGGGTTAAAAAAAAAAACCAGGATTTTTCAGCCTCCCTCTTCCCCAATAACTTTTACATTTTAAAGCACAATGTTAAAGGCGTTTGTTAGTGACATTGTTACAGATTTTAAAACTTGCTTTTTAGAGGTACTTTAAATACGCAGCTTAGTAGAAAATGGTTAAGTTTCAGTTCCGTGGAAGAATGTCCTGTATTGATCTTTGCAATAAAATTGTAAAATAATCCATCCTCCTGTCACCCCGAACCCTGAACCGTGTTAACCATAATAAGGAAAAGCATAACTAAGTCAAACAGACTTAGAGCAAATTATTGACTGCATTTTGGATAAAACACTGGTTTTGTATCTTCAGCAGCAAGTTGTCAAATTCCCTAGTTGAATTTGCTTTGGACATCAGTGTGAAGAAGAACTGATATGCCACTTGAATTCATAAAGGAAGTCAATGGGGTGCCTGAAGTTCAGCCGCTGAGTAAATTACGTAAAGTAGATTTCGGATCCCTACAGCCAGGTTACAATTATAGCAAGAAATATATTCAGGTAAGAATTTCTGTAACTCAGAATGCTTTGTCCTATTAAAAGGAATGCAGTTTTTTAATGTTGAGTTTATTCATGAGAACTGGTTTAGGTATGGTTTTTGTCTTTGTCGTAACATTTGAGATTGAATATTTCAATACGTTTTTCAGTATTTAGCAAACAATTAGCAAATTCGTGAAACATTGGAGTAAGTTTCTGAGGTACAAAGATGAAGAAGTATAGGCCCTGAACTAAAGGTAATCACATTTCTGTGGGGTCTGACAATCACCTGATCTCCAGTTAAAATTAATAGGTGTGTTATTAGCATTGTGATATGTAAGCATGAGAGCTTTTGGTTCTGACAGATCAGGAAAGTTGAGCTGCAACTTACGGTATAACAGACTGTGCTGTACCTTCCTTTGGTGTAAAAAACAGTTC
Source organism: Mandrillus leucophaeus (assembly GCF_000951045.1). Taxonomy (NCBI): domain Eukaryota; kingdom Metazoa; phylum Chordata; class Mammalia; order Primates; family Cercopithecidae; genus Mandrillus; species Mandrillus leucophaeus. The sequence continues at coordinate 10,365,835 of NW_012105364.1, forward strand.
TTATGTGCATATTGAGGAATTTGGATGTTACTCTAAAAACTATGGGAAGTCTTTGGTAGGTTTTAGCAGGAGAAAAACATGATTTACTTTGGGTTCAAAAAACTTTGCTTTTAGGTAGAGAGTATATTGGAGAAGGCAAGGTTAGTGGAAAGATGTTAAGAGGCAATTACAGTAATTTAGATGAGAGTTGATGATGATCTGGGCCAGTGGCAGGGGGGATGCTGGGAAGGAGATTGAAAAAAGGTAGTAATAATAATACCTAAAGTTAACATTCGTTGCATTTTTTTCCGTACATTAGGTAGTGTTTTAAGTGCTTTACATGTATTATTTAATCATCACAAAGACCTATGATGGTAGGTACTGTTATTAAAGATGCCGTGTTTCAGAAAGGTTAAGCAATTTGCTTGAGATTGTATTGATAAAATGTAGTAGAGCAGGAATTTGAATATAGATGATTTGCTTTAGACTTGACAGGATAAAGAAGCAGAATCAGTAGGTCTTAGAAAACAATTAGACTAGAGTGGCAAAGAGAAATTCAGGAAACTTCTGTTTCTAATTTCTAGCCAGCCAGGAGAAGAAAATAGGGGGTACATATTTAGGGAGAAACATTTAGGGAGTTCAATTTGGACAAATTTGAAAGGTCTTCAGAGATGTATAAATAGTAGTGTCCAGTAGGCAAATGGATTGGGGAGTTTGAAGCCCAGAGGGTCTCTAATTTAGATGGGTTTGAGCCAAAGCATAGAAGAGAAGAGAACCATGTTGAAGAAGTCAGTGAAAGAAAGTAGCATGAATAGGAAGCAGAGATGGTCTAGAGAAGGAGGAAGAAACTCGGGAGAGAGTGGTGTCTTTGATACATAAGAAAGCAAGTTTCAGTAACACTTGTATAGATTGCTGTTTAGTAGGCACTCTCCTAAATGCTTTGTATATGTAATCTCTTAATCCTGAGAACCCTAAGTATTATTCTCATTTTATAGCTGGAAAACAAACACAGGTTCAGTAATTTATTCAAGGTCTAATAGCCAGTAAGTGGCTGAGCAGTGATTTACATGCCCATTGTCTTTGCCACTAACCAGAGCATTATGTTGCTATTAGATGCTCAAAGGTCTGAAAAGTATCTGTTCATTCTAATAACCAAGAAATTATTGATCACTTGGAAAGGTTAGTTTTGTTTAAACACTAAGAAGCAAATTCATTTTTCGGTAGTGTGAGGATTGAATGTCAGGTGAAAAATGAAAGCAGAAAATGTCTTTCAAGAAATGAGTTGTGATACTTTTGATAATTTAAGCAATTTTTTAAAAATTTGTTTTGTAAATATGTATGGGAAACAAGTGCAGTTTTGCTACATTGATATATAGCATTGTGGTGAAGTAAGTGCCTTCAGTGCATCTGTCCCTGGAGCAATGCAGCTTGTACCCACCAAGCAACCTCCCATCATCCACTCCACTGCTAATCCCCTACCCCTCCAAGTTTCCATTGTCCATCTCTCTACACTCTGCTTCCATGTGTACTCATTATTTAGCTTACATTTTTGAGTGAGAACATGCAGTATTTCTCTTTGTGTCTCAGTTGTTTCATTTAAGATAAAGGTCTCCATTTCTATCCATGTTGCTGTGAAAGACAATTTCATTCTTTTTAATGTCTAAATAGTATTGTGTATATATATGACTTTTTAAATCCAGTCCTCCATTGATGTACACTTTGGTTGATTCCATATCTTTGTGATTTTGAATACCACTGTGGTATACATATGAGTGCAGGTCTCTTTTTTATTTAATGATTTCTTTTCCTTTGGGTAGATACCCAGTAGTGGGATTGCTGGATCAAATGGTAGTTCTACTTTTAGTTCTTTGAGAACTCACTGTACTGTTTTCCATAGAGGTTGTAGTAATGTGTGTTCTCGCCAACAGCGTATAACAGTTCCTTTTTCTTTGCACCCCAATGTCATGTTTTTGTCTTTTTAGTACCCATTCTGATTGGTGTAAGGTGATATTTCATTGTGGTTTAATCTGCATTTTACTGATGATTAGTTATATTGAAAATTTTCTCATGTGCTCGTTGGCTGTTTATCTTCTTTTGAAAAATGTCTATTCATGTCCTTAGCCTACTTTTTAATGGGATTATTTGGGGTTTTTTGGTTGAGTCTCTTGTAAAATCTGGATGTTAGTCCCCTGTTGAATGCATAGTTTGCAAATATTTTCTCTCATTCCAGAGATTGTTCATTCTGATTATTTCTTTTGTAGCACAGAAGCTTTTAAATTTAATTAAGTTCCATTTGTCTATTTGTGTTTTTATTGCCTGCACTTTTGAGGTCTTAGTCATTGTGGGGAAAAGAAAAGAAAGATCAGACTGTTACTGTGTCTATATAGAAAGAAGTAGACATGAGAGACTCCATTTTGTTCTGTATTTGAGATGCTGTTAATCTGTGACCCTACCCCCAACCTTGTCCTTGCAAGAGACATGTGCTGTGGT
>NW_012105364.1:10368433-10386435 GCF_000951045.1 Mandrillus leucophaeus
GTGAAGGGTCTGTGCTGAGGAGGACTAGTGTAAGAGGAAAGAAGCCTCTTGGCAATTGAGATAGAGAAAAGCATCTGTCTCCTGCCCATCCCTGGGCAATGGAACAACATCTCGGTGTAAAACCCGATTGTCTGTTCCGTTTACTGAGAAAGGAGAAAACTGCCTTAGGGTGAAAGGCGGGACTTGCTAGCGTCATGCTGCTCTTTATGCACTAAAAAGGTTTATGGAGATGTTTACATATGCATATCAAGGCACAGCATTTTTCCTTAAACTTCTGTCACAGAGATCTTTACTCACCTGTCTTACTGCTGACCTTCTCCCTACGATTGATCCTATTATCCTGTCACTTCCCCTTTTCTAAGATGGTAAAGATAATGATCAGTAAATACTGAGGGAACTCAGAGACCGGTGCCGGCATGGGTCCTCTGCATGCTGAGCACCGGTCCCCTGGGCCCACTTTTTCTTTCTCTATACTTTGTGTCTTATTTCTTTTCTCACGTCTCTCATTCCACCTAACGAGAAACGCCCACAGGTGTGGAGGGGCAGGCCACCCCTACAGTCATGAATTGTTTGCCTAAACCAATATCTAAAAGAGTTTTTCCTAGATTTTCTTCTAGTATTTTTATAGTTTTTGGTCTTGCATTTAAATGTTTAATCCATCTTAAGTTTATTTTCATATATGGTGACATATACGAGTCCAGTTTCACTCTTCTGCATGTGGCAATCCAGTTTTCCCAGCACCATTAATTGAAAAGTTTGTCTTTTCCCCAGTGTAGTGTTCTTGCCATCTTTGTCATAGATCAGTTGGCTGTAAGTATGTGACTTTATTTCTCGTTTCTCTGTTTTGTTCCATTTATCTGTGTCTCCATTTTTATACTACTACCATACTATTTTGGTTGCCTTGTAATATGTTTTGAAGTGAGGCAATGTGTACCTCCACCATTGTTCTTTTTGATTAGAATTGCTTCGGCAATTTGGCCTCTTTTTTGGTTCCATATGAACTTTATCATTGTTTTCTTCTAATTCTGTGAAGAATGACATCAGTAATTTGATAAGGTTTGCATCGAACCTGTAGCTTTGGGCGGTATGTTCATTTTAATAATATTAATTCTTCTGATCCACTAGCATGAGATGTTTTTCCATTTTTTAAATGTTGTTTGCAATTTCTTTCATCCGTCCTTTGTAGTTTTCCTTGCAGAGATCTTTCACCTTGTTAGTTAAGTATATTCCTAGGTATTTTATTTTATTTTTGCAGCTATTGTGAATGGGATTGCATTCTTGATCCTCAGCTAACTTTTTATTGGTGTATAGAAACACTACTGATTTTTGTACATTGATATTGTATCCTGAAGCTTTACTTAATTTATGAATCTAAGAGATTTTTGTTGGAGTCTTGAGGGTTTTCTGTATACAAGATCATATCATTAGCCAACCATGATAATTTGACTACTTCTTTTCCAATTTGGATGCCTTTTGTTTTTTTCTCTTGCCTGATTTTTCTGGCTAGGACTTGCAGTACTATATTGAATAAGAGTGGTGAAAGTGGGTATCCTTATCTTGTTCCAATTCTTAGAGGGAATCTTTTCAACCTTTCCCCAATTCAGTATTATGTTAGCTGTGGATTTGTCATACATGGCCTTTATTATGTTGAGGGATGTTCCTTCTGTGTCTGGTTTGTTGAGGAGTTTTGTCATGAATGGAAGATGAATTTTGTCAAATGCTTTTTCTTCATCGGTTGGGATGATCATCTGGTTTTTGTCCTTAATTCTGTTTATGTGGTGTATGACACTTATTGATTTGTGTATGTTGAACTATCCTTGCATCCCTGAGATAAGTCTCACTTGATTGTGGTGTGTGATCTTTTTGACATGCTGTTGGATTCAATTTGCTATTATTTTGTTGATAATTTTGCGTGTCTGTCATCAGAGATACTAGTTGTCAGACCTCTGAGCCCAAGCCAAGCCATCGCATCCCCTGTGACTTGCACGTATACGCCCAGATGGCCTGAAGTAACTGAAGAATCACAAAAGAAGTGCAAATGCCCTGCCTTAACTGATGACATTTCACCACAAAAGAAGTGAAAATGGCCAGTCCTTGCCTTAAGGGATGATATTATCTTGTGAAATTCCTTTTCCTGGCTCATCCTGGCTCAAAAAACTCCCCCACTGAGCACCTTGTGACCCCCCACTCCTGCCTGCCAGAGAACAACCCCCCTTTGACTGTAATTTTCCTTTACCTACCCAAATCCTATAAAATGGCCCCACCCTTATCTCCCTTCGCTGACTCTTTTCAGACTCAGCCCACCTGCACCCAGGTGAAAAAACAGCCATGTTGCTCACACAAAGCCTGTTTGGTGGTCTCTTCACACGGATGTGCATGACACTAGTCTGTAGTTTTTGTTTTGTGTGTCTTTGTCTGGTTTTGATATCAGGGTGATTCTGACCTTGTAGAATGAGTTAGGGAGAATTCCCTCCTCAGTAGTTTTGTAATAGTTTCAGGTGGATTGGTCTTAGCTCTTTTTGTGTTTTGTACATCTAGGCTGTGAATCCATCTGGTCCTGGACTTTGTTTTATTGAGTTTTTTTTTGTATTACTATGCAGTCTTGCTATCATCATTGATCTGTTCAGGAATTCTGTTTCTTCCTGGGTCAATCTTGGGAGGTCATATGTTTCCAGTGAAAAGAAACCAGGCACATTCCTCCATATATCTCCCAACTTCCTGAGCCCAGCACAAACACATTCCTCCATATCTCTCTCAACTTTAGAAAAACACCACCTGGGAAATCTCCGGTAAGGCTACAGCGGGAACCAATAAAAAATGCTAAATGTATAATGTTAACCAATTGTAATGTTGTAACCAAAAGAATTCCCTAGTTCCCCTGTAACTTTACATATCCTGTTTACATCGGGCTATAAAAAGCAAGCACTGGCATTGTTCGAGGCCCTCTTGTATGCTGTGGAAGGGAGGGACCAAGTTCGAACTTGTAGTAAAGATCCTTGCCGCTTGGCTTTGACTCTGGACTCTGGTGGTCTTCTTTGGGGAACAAACGGTCTGGGCATAACACCAGCAATTTATCCATTTTTTCTATGTTTTCTAGTTTATGGGCATATAGTTATACATAATAGTCTCTGATTACCTTTAGAATTTCTGTGGTATCGGTTGTAATGTCTCCTTTTTCCTCTTTAATTTTATTTGGATCTCTTCTCTCCTTTTCTTGGTTAGTCTAGCTGATAGTTCATCAATTTCGTTTCTCTCTTTAAATAACCAACTTTTTGTCTCATTGATCCTTTGGGTTTTTTTGTTTTTGGTTCTTGTTCATTTAGTTTTGCTCTGATCTTTGTTATTTCTTTGCTTCTGCTAACTCTGAGTTTAATTTGTTCTTTTTTTTTCTAGTTTCATTGAGGTGTGATGCTAGTGTGTTAATTTGTGATCTTTCTACTTTTTTCTCTACTGAATCCCACATTGTTTGCTTGTCTAGGAAATTTTTTATATCTCTTTTATTAAGCTTCTTCTGGCAGTATATAAAATTTTGGCTTACCTTTTTTTTTTTCTATTTTTCGAGCACTTTGAAAATGCCATCCATTCCCTTTTGGCCTGTAAGATTTTTGTTGAAAAGTCCAGTTAGTTTTATAGTGTTTTCTTTATAGGTGACTAGATATGTTGGAACCGAACTGTCGATTCCCTCCTGGGCAGGGGTCGCCACGAAGGATCACCGACACGAGTTTCACAGCAGAGAGTTATTTATTACTAGTGCGCTAGGGTCCCAAGCTCTAAGTTGGCCCTGGGACCCCGACTGCTTGTTACATGCTGTTTATATAGGCAAACACAAGTTCAAACACAGCTTATGGCGCGAAATTCAAACAAAGCTTAAGGCGCAAAGTGATTGGGTCTAGCTATGGCCTGAGCAAGGTGTCTTGTTCTAATTGGTTAGAGCAGGACCTTATGAGGTTCTTTCCTGGAGTTGTTGATTCCGGGAACTTCGAGGCAGGGTGGGACCCCCGGAATTGGCAGGGTGGGACCCCATGAGGTTGTTTCCCGGAACTGGCAGGGTGGGACCCTATCAGGGTGGGACCCTATCTAGGCAGGGTGGGACCCTATCTAGGGCCACCTGGTGCTAATTTTTTAAGTTTTATGAGGCCTAGTTTCAGATAGATGCTTTTCTCTTGGTAATTTTAAAATTATTTTTTTTAAACTTTGACTTTACACGTTATGAATATAATATGCTATGGTGAAGTCCTTTTTGCAGTGTATTTTCCTCGGGATAGCTGGGCTTCCTGTATCTGGATGTCTAACTCTCTTCCTAGACTTTAGAAGTTTTCATTGATTATTTCCTTAAATAGGTTTTTTAAACTTTCTAATCTCTCTCCTTAGGAATACTGATAATTCATACGTTTGTTTGCTTTATGTAGTCCTGGACATCTCAAAAGGCTTTGCTCATTCCTTTTTATACTTTTTCCTATTTTTGCCTGACTGCATTATTTCAAAATTTCGTTCTGTCTTCAGGTTCTGAGAGTCTTTCTTTTGCTTGGTCTAATCTGTTATTGAATCTTTTGAATATATTGTGTATTTTCTTCAATTTTTTAATTCATTGTTTCCATTTTCTTTCTTGTTTTTTTAAAGATCTCTGTTTCATTGGTAAATCTCTCATTCATAACCTGAATTGATTTTCTGATTTCTTTGTATTGGTTTTCAGATTTCTCTTGCATCTCATTAAACTTCTTTAAAATCACTAGTTTGGATTCTTTATCTGGCATTTTGAGGAATTTTTTTAAATTGATATCTATTGCTAGATAATTGTTGTGGTCTTTTAGCGATGTCGTATTTCTCTGCTTTTTCATGTTTTCTGTGCCCTTCCTTTGATATCTGCGCATCTGGTGTAGCAATTACTTGGTCCTTTTTTTTTTTGAAATTGCATTTGTAGGGAAGAAATGTTTTCTGAAGATGTGTATATGTTGTTGGTTAAGGTACTTTGGCTTTGATTTTTGGTGCCTTTGGTAGTGTGGCCTTATATTAAGAGTGTATCAATATTTCCTTTCTTTTTCAACTTATTTATGGTTTAGTATTTTAATGATCTCTTAGCATATAATAAGATCATGTTTTTTTAATCCAGTCTGACAGTCCTACTATTTAATCAGCATAGTCAACTTATTTAAAATAATTATTGATATGGTTTTGTTTGTCTATGAAACGATTTGAGTTCCCTTTGTTTTTCCTGTTTTTTGTTTTCCTTCCTGAGTTCTTTTGGGTTAAATATTTTTTATTCTATTTTATTTTCTCCATTGGCTTTGAACAACACCTGTTTTGTTCCTTTAGTGGTTATGATAGTGCTAACAATATGCATCCTTACTAAGATATACTTACAGCTACTATTGTACCATTCCCCATGGTACAGTTGTTATTTCTCATGTCCTGCTTTTTTCTTCCCTTGACAAATGTAAGAATCTTATAGTAGTGAAATTCCATTTACTCACTCCCCTGTTCATTGAGCTGTTATATTTTTTACACGTACGTGTATTATAAACTCTACCTTACGTTACTACTTTTGCTTTAAACAATGAGTCTAAAGGAAATTAAAAGAAGGAAAAAATATGGTCTTTATATTTACTGACATATTTACCATTTCTGGTGTTCTTCATTTTTACCTGTAGATCCATTTTTATCTGGGCATTATTTCCCTTCATCTTGAAAAACATCTGCCATTTCATATATTTCAGCTGGAGATAACTTCTCTTAGCTTTCATTCATTTGAAAATGCCTTTATTTCATGTTTGTTTTGAGGGATGTATTTATTGGATATAGAATTCTGTGTTGACTTTTTTTTTCTTTTAGGACTGTAGAGATACCAGTCCACTGCTTTCTGGCTTCTATTGTTTTGTATGTGATTTGCATTTTTTTTACTGCCCCCTTTCTATTTTATCTTTCAGTTTAAGCAGTTGGACTGACATGTGCTTAAGTATGCTTTTTCTTTGAATTTCTTCTCTGTGGGTAAGTGAGCTTCTTGGATTTATTCAGTGTTTTTCATCAAATTTGGGAAATTATTGGATAATATTTCTTGAAATATTTTTTTTCTGCCACATTATTACCCTTTTCTGTTTTTGGGATGCCAATTACATGTGTATGTCGTATTAGGCTGTTTGATACTGTAACACAGATCTCTGAGATTCTGTTCCTTTCTCTTTTACTGTGTTTTATTTGTGTGGCAGAGAGGATTTTCAGTTGAGTAATTTCTGTTGCTCTCTCTTTGAGTTCACTGAACCTTTTGTCTGCCATGTCCAATATTCTGGATGCATTTTTAGTGAGTGTTTTAATTTTAGTTGAAGGAGTGAGGGATAAAATATATCTGATAATAAAAAGAAATCTACATTTCAGTTTTGCTTGTCTATATTTTTCATGTAGACATTTGTTTGTAACACATTTTACTCACCTATTTTTAATTTTTATTTCTATTTATTTTCCTGGAATTTTCTTTCTTATTAAATGAAGTGTTATGAATTACAGTTGGTCTTTTCTACTTAATTGCATTTAAATTATTATCAAATGCTTGTTAGCATTCTCAACTTATTTTACATCTGGTCAATTAGTGTGATATTTCTTGTATACTTGTATTTATTAATAAAGTGCCATGATTTGATTCCTTTTTGACATATCATTGATAATGATTATTTCCAAGCTGCATCTAATTTTGACATACATCTAATTGTTTTGTATGCTTGATATAGGGATGTTAAATACTATGACAGTTTACTAAGTTCTTATTTTATTTTTGTTCCTACTTATATTAATGAAATATTTTTTTAATTTCAACATTTTCTTAATTGTTTGCTTAAGAGTTGGATGTTGCTCTGTCACCCACGCTCGAGTGTGTGGTGTGAGCTCATTGTAACCTCAAACTCCTTGGCTCAAGGAATCCTCCCACCTCAGCCTCCCGTGTAGCTGAGATTACAGGCACATGCCACCACAGCCAGCTAATTAAAAAAAAATTTTTTTTTTAATAGAGGCAGGGTCTTTCTATGTTCCCTAGGCTGGTCTCAAACTCTGCACCCTCAAGCAACCCTCCCACCTTGACCTGTCAAAGTGTTGGGATTACAGGCATGAGCTATCACCCCTGTCCAATTTTAACATTTTTATTAACGAATTCTTTTAGCTATAAGTGAACATGTTAGTATCTAGTAGGGCTAAAACTAGGAAATACCTTTTATGTATTTCTCATGGTTAACAGATTGCTATGTAGAATGCTCGTTTTTTTAAAAAAAAGATTGAGGTATTTGTGTTCTTTTACATATTGGAATCATTTTTCAACTCTCTATTGTGTACTTACATACCCTTTTCTAATCTGCAGATGTCAATGTTTTTTGAATTTTATTAAATGGATTTTAGTGCTACATTCTGTTTTTTTGTGTAGACTTCTATGAGTTTTGACAAATATGTGCAAATGTGTATGTAACCACAATCACAATCAAGTAGTTCATCACCTTCTAGAATTTTATAGTTAGCTACTTTGCCAACTCTAACCACTCATGACCGCTTACCAGTTTCCTAGCACTGTATTTTGGTTTTTCAAGAATGTCATATAAATGGCATTATACAGCATGTAGCCTTTTGCATCTGGCTTCTTTCACTTAGTATGATGCATCTGACATTCTTTCAGGTTTTTTTTTTCAGTAGTATTTCTTTCTGTTGGTGATTAGAATTTTGTTGCAGCCTATTCATCCATTGCCCAGTGTAGGAATATTTGGATTCTTTCCAGTTTTTGTGATGGTGAATAATACAACTGTAAATATATATGTACAGATTTTTATCTGAACATAGGTTTTTATTTCATTTGAGTAAATGTCAAGTGTTCAAATAGTTCCTAAGCAACAGTATATGATATAGCTCGTAGGTTGACATGCTATACTTCTCTAGATTCAGCTGTTAAGGAGGCAAGGCACCCAAATAGATTTAGGTAGTATATTACTTATTGGCACAGCAGGGAACATGAACTTCATGTTTGCACTGGTTCTTCTTTCCTCCCCAAGTCCCATGGGGGCAGGGCCAGGTACATAATGTGCACATGGAGTTTGTAGCACATCTGAGGGTCACTGAGCTTAGAAAATCCCCAGTTTTTAAGAAGTGTATATTTGTTTGTCAGGTCAGCCATAACAAAGTAGCACAGATTGGGTGGCTTAAACGTGTATTTTTCTCATAGTTCTGAAGGCTAGAAGATCAGTATCATAGTGGCCGCAGGATTGGTTTCTTCTGAGGTCTTTCTCCTTGGCTTACAGATGCTCACCTTCTTGCTGTGTCTTCACCTGGCTTTTTCTCTGTGCTTGCCCGAGAGTCTGGTATCTTTCTGTATGTCCCATTCTCTTTTGAGGTCACCAGTCAGACTGGATTAGGGCACATTCTAATGGCCTGTTTTTAACCAAACTACCTCTTTAATGGCCCTGTCTCCAAATACAGTCAAATTCAGAGTTGTAGGGGGTTAGAGCTTCAACCTGAAATTTGGGAGAACACAATTCAGTTCGTAACAGGATGTGTTATGTTTTTTATATCTATACTAATTCATTTTTGTCCTAAAAGCAAACAGAATTTGTAGAGTAGAGTCAGACTCTTATCACAGTTATGCAGTGTATACGATATCTCAGTCTACAATGCACTGCATATATGATGGTGGTCCGTCCCATAAGATCATAGTACTGTGTTTTTACTCTACCTTTTCTAGGTTTGTATATGTTTAGATACATACATACAATTGTCTTATAATTGCCTACAGTATTTAATACAGTATATGTTGTGCAGGTTTATAGCTTAAAAGCAATAGGCTATATTGTATAGCCTCGGTGTATAGTAGGCTATACCATGTAGGTTGGTTTAGGCATACTCTGATGTTCACACAAAGACGAAATTGCCTGACAACACATGTTTCAGAATGTATCCCTGTTGTTAAGCACCATATAATTATATTATTCTCAGCAACTGCTCCATTTCAGCATATCTCAGCAATAACTCCCTGCCCGTCCTCCCCATTCAGAGCGATGCAGTGAGGGCCAGATGTCTTCATGCTATGTGAAGGGGATTTCTTGTACTCTCAGTGAGGAAGGTTGAAATGATGCATCTAGGAGTTTATATAGGGCAGCTATTCAACTTTACCCCTCCTGATTAAGTTGTCATTTAATCTGATTGATTGTGGTTCTCTTGATTGCTTTGTGTTTTTTCTTGCCTTTTTTGTATGTCTCATATGTTGTTATTGTTCAAAGCTATACGTCTTGTGTAGGACAGTGGAAATTGAGGTAGTTTTTATTTCTGGGCATGTGTAGGTCTTTCTTTGTGCTAGGCCTTTAGTGTGGTGCATTGAGTTCATCTAGTCAGGGGTAGAGTTAGGTTTGGGATTTGTTGTTGTTGTTGGTTCTTCAATGCACTAGAGGCTTCATATTCCTCTAAAGTTACTTTGTATGTAGGATCAGAGCTGGTTGACTAGAGGATTTTTCTTTTGTCTTCCCCATCCTTAGTTTTAGATCTTTCCTTTGTGCTTTGCCTCAAATAAGGTCTCTCTCCCTGCTCAAGATCTTCTCTTCCAGTAGTAGACTATGTTACTTTTTACTAGGTACTGGTTAGCCTTTAATTGGTAGATGTTCTCTGTTCTGATGAAGACTGTCTTGGTAGCAGTAGGTCCCGGGTCTTGTGAGTGGGGCCTTCTCAATGATCCTGCTTTGCCTCTAGCTGTATAGGTCTGGGCCTTTCACCTATGTACCTGTTCCTGCCCACCCCTAACAGGGATAGAAAGTTTTTTTTTTCTATTTTTGCCTTTCAGCAGCAGTGGGTTTCCACCAATAGTCGTGGATTGACATGTTTTTTTGCCCTTCTCCCAGCATTTTAAGGCCTTTGTTCTGAAAGAAAGAGGAGAAAGATCCAAGCAGAGTTTCCTGCCTTTCATGCAATAACTGCTGCTGCCATTGCCCTACTTCTGTCCTGAACCTTGTCAGGTCTGTGGAGAAGCGCATGTAAATGAATATGAATTCCCCTGTGTTTGCAGCTCCGGGGCTCCATGTGTTTTCATTGTCCCATACTTGGCCTCTAGCAATTCATTAAAAGTGTTAGATGAATTTTTCTTACAGATGTCTGGGAACATTTGTCATTTAGGTAAGCAAGTTGCTATAAAAATTTTATTTATATCTTGGTGTGATTATAAACTTTGGCTTTTCTTTGTAACTATTTTTTTTTTTTTTCATTTCAGGGAAATCTTTCACTTATCTCTTCTTTAACTTATGACAGAAATAAAACAGTTGTTTTATTCTCATTAGAAGTACCTTGCTTTTCTCAGATTTCTGCTTAGTTGGTTGCCCTGTCACCTCAACACTGCTGGGTCAAGAAAAGTTTTGAGATTTACAGATTGTTTAACTTTTTGTTGTTGTTACTTTTTTCAGCTTTCTATCTTCTAAATGTAACTACTTTTGCTTTTGACTGTAAATCATTATGCATTGTTGATAACCATATTTTTATTTATGTTCTTATAAGTAAAATTGAGTTCTATTTTATAAGTAAAATTGATGTGTTTTTTGTTAGCTGTATCAAAGTCTGGAATATTAACCTGGGAGGCTAATAGGATCTATTTTTAAATTTTATTTACAGAAACCAGATTAAACACTTCATTTTATCTGAGACTCAAATAACTTTTTTTAAACTGACAGAGCTGGTTAGTTTCAGAAGCTGAACAAAGACTAAACTGTACTTACGTCTTAATCTGTAGATTTGTCCACACTATATTTATGATATTTCTGTTTTGCATTTCTAAATCTTTATTAAGTTTTCATTTCTTTCTAGGAGGAAACATCATTTTATTATTTTTTAGAGAACAATATTACAGATTAAAACAAAGCCAGGGAAAGTTGATCTAGTTATTGGCAAAATAAGGAACTCATAGTACCTACCTAATAGGATTACTTAAGAAATTATATTATAAACCTTGAAGTATTTGTAGACCTGATTTTTCTCTAGAAAAACGAATTCAGCGCTGTTCCTTGTCTTAAAATAGTTACCTGAACACAGTACTTTGACTTCTTGAAAGATAAAACTGTCGCTATAAAAATTCTAATTTTTATTTATATCTTGGTTTTATTATAAACTCATTTGACTTTTCTTTGTAACTATTTTTTTTTTCTCATTTCAGGGAAAACTTTCACTTATCACTTCTTTAACTTATTGTGGAAATAAAACAGCTGTTTTGCAGTTTGGACTACAAGGTATATAGTATAAGCAAACTATTTCTACTTTTTCCCTGTAATATGCAAATATGTGACTTCATATATATGTGTGTGTATGTACACACATACATATAAATGATTTCTGACAGGTAGTACATTAGTAGTAGTATGAAAATTTATAGAATGAAAAGTTAGTCTTTCCTCTAGCAAAGTTTTTCCCAAATATCCCTTCCCTTTCCCTCCCATTTCTTCTATTCTACTTCATGGCCCTTTACTCGCATACCTAGACCATTGCAGTAGCTAACTGGTCTTCCTGCTTCTAGTTTCACTTACGTGATTTAAACATCTTAGCAGCTTAACTGTCTTAAAACTTGGCTTTCAACATGTTACTTATTACATAGATGTACTTGTTAACTAGGTGTTGTTCTTACACAGGGGGAATTCTTTCTCCAGGTAGCCCTCAAATAATCATGGTAAGCTTGGAAGGGCTACTTTGTAACACTTAGGGACAAAAGTAGATCTCATCTGAAGCCTGTGGTTGGTTAGAACAGTCTGGAGCAGTAAATGGGAAACAAACTACAAAATTCCACAACTGCTGACAACTAAGTATATATCAGATACTGTTCTAGGTCCTGGGGTTATAGCTGTGAATAAAACTTAGTTCTTACCTTCATGGAATTTACATTTTAGGGGAATGAAGAAATGCAAGGAATAATTACATAAAGTAATATTAGGTAGAAAAGTGGTCTGGAGAAAAAGCAAGTTAAGGTGGTAGAGCTTAAAGGGAGGTATGAGAAATAAATTAATTTTCTGAAGAAGTTAAATATAAATACATTTATTAAGTAACAGATACTTGTAGAAAATTGAGTTACAGTTGTTTCTCTGTATCGGCATGAGATTAGTTCCAGGAGCCCCCTATGGATATAAAAATCTGTGGATGCGCAAATCTTATATAAAATGGCAAAATATTTGCTTATCACCCATGTGTATTCTCTCCACCATTTACATTAAATCATCTCTAGATTATTTATAATACCTAATGCAATGTACATGCTATCTAAATAGCTATACTATATATTTTTAAATTTGTATTATTTTTTATTGTTGTTGTATAATTTTTTTAAAAAACTTTTTTTCTGAATATTTTTCAGTCTGAGTTGGTTGAATTTACAGATGCAAAATTTGCAGATACAGGGCCAAGTATATGTCAGAAGAAGTGCTTTTTTTCTTTTTTATTTTTTTGGTACTTTCCGTGGTTAGTGCCCTCTACATAGCAGAAACTTGTGTAGAAAGACTTGATAATGTTAAACTGTCAATACTACCCAAAATGATCTATAGATTCAAGATAATCCCCATGAGAATTATAAAATTTGCTGCAGAAATGTAAGGACTAATCCCCAAATTTGTATGAAATTTCAAGGGGCTTCAAATTGCCACAACAACCTTAAAAAAGAACAACAAAGTCTTAATACTCAGGCTTCCCAGTTTCAAAACTTATCACAGAGCTGCAGTAATCAAAACAGTGGTACTGGCATAAGGATAGACAGAGATCAGTGGAGTACAATTGAGTCCAGAAATAAACCCATACTCTTTTTTTTTTTTTTCTTTCTTTCTAAGTTGGAGTCTTGTCTGTCTCCCAGGCTGGAGTGCAGTAGCATGACCTCGACTCACTGCAACCTCTGCCTCCTGGGTTCAAGCAGTTCTGCTGCCTCAGCCTCCCGAGTAGCTGGGACTACAGGCATGTGCCACCACATCTGGCTAATTTTTTGTATTTTTAGTAGAGATGGGGTTTCACTGTGTTAGTCAGGATGGTCTTGATCTCCTGACCTCATGATCCGCCCACCTCGGCCTTCCAAAGTGCTGGGATTACAGTAAACCCATACTGCTATGGCTAAGTAGTTTTTTGACAAGGATGACATGTTCAGTCAACAGTGAAAACAGTTAGATAAGAAAAAGAAATAAAAGACATTCAAATTATAAGGGAAGGAGTAAAACTATCTCTATTTAAAAATGACCATTTGTCTTTTCAACAAATAATAATGAGACAACTGGATTTCCACATGCAAAAGAATGAAATTAGATTCTTACCTTATATTATATACAAAATTTAACTCAAAATGGGTTAAACGTCTATATATGAGAGCTAAATTGATAAAGTCATTGAGAAATACAGAGGCAAATCTTCATGAGCTTGGATTTGGCAATGAATTGTTAAATATGATACAAAAGGGATGAACAATGAGGAAAAATTGATAAATTAAGCTTCATAAAAATTTTAAAATGTTATGCATCAAAGGACATTATCATGAACATGAAAAGACAGTGTATAGAGTGGTAGAAAATATTTGCAAATCATATATCTAATGAGGATTTGCTATCTAGGATATATAATGGACTTCTTAAATTCAACAACAAAAAGATAAACAATTCAATTAAAAAAATAGGTGATTAGAGTTAAGTATTTCCTCAAAGAAGAAATACAGTACTGATGATGGTTGATACGGTTTGGCTGTGTCCCCACCCAAATCTCATTTTGAATTGTAACTCCCACAATTCCCACGTGTCATGGGAGGAACCTGGTGGGAGGTGATTGAATTATGGAGGCGGATCTTTCCTGGACTGTTCTCGTGATAGTGAATGAGTGTCACGGGATCAGATGATTTTAAAAACCAGAGTTTTTCTGCGCAAGCTCTCTCTTTGCCTACTGCCATCCACATGAGATGTGACTTGCTCTTCCTTGCCTTCCGCCATGATTGTGAGGCCTCCCCAGCTATGTGGAACTGTAAGTCCAATAAACCTCTTTGTTTTGTAAATTGCCCAGTCTCGGGTATGTCTTAGCAGCTTGAAAACGGACTAATACAGTGGTCCTGGCGTTTTGGGGAGTATCTTATCTTCTGAAGCTGTGGCCATCTGTTAGCCTTCTGGAGCTGGAGCCTCTGCAGTATACCTTGCTAGTTTTTTGTATTTGAAATATTACTCTGAATACATCTGTGCTTCTTAAAGGAAATAGGAGAATTTGCATGTATTCATTAAGCCATTCACACATTTATTAAACAATATATTGAATACCTATGAAGAGCCGGGCCCTATTCCTAGGCACCGATGAGCCAAACAGACAAAGTTGTCCTTATGCAGCATACATTCTAGGGAAGAAAGACAATAAGTAAATATATACCTTTTCTAGTTGGAAACAGTGCTATGGAGAACATAAGGCAGTGGACGAAAGATGAGATGTGAACTGTAAACGTGAGAAGGGGAAGGAAGGTATGTATTTATTTGGTGGTGAAGAAAAGACTGACAAGTAACGTTTGATAAGAGACTTCAAAGAAGTGATGTGAAGATCCTTCAGGTATTTGAAATAAGAGTGTTCTAGAACAGAACTTAGCAATTACAAAAACTCTGCAGTGTGAGTGCATATTTCATATATGGCAAGGGGAGGCTCAGGGTATCTAAAACCCAGCAGGTGTGACTTGGAGTAAAACTCTTAATTCCATTGAACTTTTTTTTTTTCCCCTCCAATTTTAAAGATGGAGGTAATGATACCTGCCTTTCTGGATTGTTGAAAGGACTTGAGACAGAATATAGCCACTACTAGCACATAGTAGTAACTCAGTACATAGCAACTATTATTATCATCATTACTACTATTGTAATTAGATACAGCTTCAATGAAGAAGAAGACAGTAGAGGGAGGACATCTGAACCCTGAACCCAGTAGTTTAGCTTCTAATCCCTGCTTTTCTTCAGTTAATTATTGGCCCTTGAATAACATTGAATGTTGCCAGTTTCAAATTTAATCAAATATAAAGTAAGGGTTTTGGATTAGCTGAGAATTCTGAATAGTTTTGACATACAGTAGTTGCAGAAATTGTGGTGATTTATAAATAATTCAGTGCCCTTGAGAAATGGTACCATTTTTGTAAAACCTGTGGGGTCTGGAATAAAGATCCATTTCAAGCAAACTGTTAGAACATCTGCTTTTATTTTCTTGTTACAAGAATTTTGTGATACACTGTCAAACTCAGATTTTATCTTTTTTGCTCAAGTTGCTGTGAAGAACTGTTATATTTTTTTCTCACTTCTACTTTGAACAAAGAAAAGGAAAATCAGTGTTGTGTTAGTTTTCCATGTGCAGTGCTGTTACTAATCAGTGATATATCTTAAAATCTTGCTTTAGAATTTAGGGAAGTAATGCAGTTGCCATACAGTTCATGTCCTAAAGCTCGTAGTACAAATCATCAGACCATTTCTCTGAGATTGATTGCTGATAAAATTTTTAAAATCTTGATTGCAATATAGTTCTAATCTAGTTGATATGGCACAAAAATTCTAGAGACAAATACACTACGAAGAAGTTTCTGACAGTCATCAGGGAAGGACATTAGGAAATAAACTAGAAAAAAGCATGGATGCATATACACACAATCGTGCCTGCTTGAGGCGATTTCAGATAGGCATTAATTGCTCCAAAGGAATCCCTGTGTAAATATCTATTTTCATAAGGTGCTTTTTTTAGTTGGTGGCCCTAGTAAAGGTCTGCTACCATTACTGTTATTTGTATTATTCTTTCCCTTGAAGGCAAGACTTTATTTCAGCTTAGTTAAAATAATTAATATTTGAGATGACAGTTCTAAATTATTAAGAATTCAGTGTTGGTATCTTATAAAATTTTGCATTTATGAACATTAAATAAATGTCAGGTGCTAGTATGAATACAAAAACTCATTCACTAAAGAATTTTTGAAACATTTGTTTTAACACAATACAGAAAATAGTGTTGGGGTAAATGTAGGTAGAGTTACTCTGAGAGAGGTGTGTGTACATTATATTTGTATGAATATATTTAAACATTTTTCTGAGTGTATAAATCTGTTATACTTTTTCTCATTACTCTTAGGGTGTGTCTGTGTACCTGTCTGTGTTAACACACCTATGTGTGTTTATGTTTGGGAATTCATAACTTAAAGGGTTTTTCTAGTTAACATTTTAGATGTTTTGAGGTATAATGATGTAAAGAGATGCAAATTCTGATTTCTTGTGAGGTAAGGAGATTAAAGAACTTATTTTTCTGTTTCTTTTCCTATCCTTTGTTTATTTTACATAGTTCAGTAGCAAATAAGGTCTATATATAAAGAGCCGTTAGGTAATAAAAACCATTGTTTCTTTTTCAAACATTTATTACAGCCAATTTTTAACATTTAACCAGTTTTTTTCAGAATTAAAATTTTACTAATAATATTATATTTGTATGAAATCTTACAGATTGCAAAGTGTCTTCGTATAAGTTTTTCATTTAACTGTTAACCCTCTGTGATGATGGTGATTGGCACTTTTATTATGAAGATAACCCTCTAAGGCTAACATTTGTTATAGGGCTTATAAGTAGAGAAACCACTCTATCTCCACACCTTTTTTTCTTACCTCATGGTGGTATTATGGACTTGACAATCTTACAAATATTTGTCTGAGAAGATTTTGTTGTTTTTGTGTAGTCATGATTTTAAAACATTCAGACAGTATGGCAGGCTATAAACTGAAAAGCAAAAGTTCCCTCATTCCCAATGAATCCCCTGCCATTTCCCAGTCCCATTCTTCAGGTAAAAATCACTGCTATGCTTTTTTTGGTACTCTTCCAGGTTTTATGTATGTGTGCATATATATATGTGCACTTGCCTTTGTGTGTGTCTGTGGGCATGGATAAAGCCTGTATGTGCATATTTTTCACCAAATAACTGCGTTTTGCAAGTTGCTTTATTTTTACCTAATATATCTTGGATATTTTAGAGCTGTGTTTTAAAAATAAATACATGCTATTGAATATCAGAGATCAATTTGTTTATATTTTAAATATATTTCAGTTTTATCCTTTAAGATTTTTACATTTATTAAATGTTTATTTGAGAAACAGTATAAAAGGGTTATGATACGAACTAACAAAACATGTATAGTACACCTACAGAATATGTACATTACATTAGGTATTAGTATTTTGCCTGACATGTAAAGTGTTTTCTGCTATTGAAATACATTTTAAATAGGTATTCATTAAAATAGAATAGAACTACACTAGTTAATTAGTACCTGTCAGATGACAGGTTGTTAATAATGGTAAGTCAAGGTTTCTTGCTTTTAAAATGATGTAAAAACTGAGGTCACATTTACTTTAAATTATTTCTGGATTTTAAACCCAGAAATGCTGATTATTTGAGGGTCTAATATACCTATTTATTATAGTATCAAGATTGAAGGTTGTTCCAACCCAAAGGTAAAACTTTTTGCTTAAAGGAATGAGTTTTCTCCAATTTGATTCTTAAACCTTCTTTGCCATTTGCTTGTTCCCTTAAGGATAGCATTGTATTTGAATACAGTAATCCTAAAACACTAAAATGAATTTTAACAAGATTTTAATCCTTGCTTTGGTAGACTAATGTGATATATTTTGCAGAAATACTCATGCTGTAATTAAGCCTTCCTCTGTATGAGACAGTTTTTGTTTTAGTTTTCATATTTTAAAGTCAGTTTTAACATTTAATATGTGGACTTAAAATATGAGGAAAGACTTTTCCAAAGTATTCTGAAAGTTAAAAAAAAAAACCACAAAACTGTCAAAAATAAAGACATTTATTAATACCTTTTTTCTCCCTGTATCCCTGTTAGAGTTAGTTCTGAAAGAGGAGTTAGAGTGGTGCCTGTCTTGAAAGTCAGGAGATTTGGATTCTCATCTTGGTTCATAGGTAATTAACTGTATGTGACCTTAGACCATTTATTTATTCTCTCTGGCCCTTATTTTCTTATCTGAAAAATGAAGATGTTTGATTA
>NW_012105364.1:10386485-10389091 GCF_000951045.1 Mandrillus leucophaeus
TGAGACAGTTTTTGTTTTAGTTTTCATATTTTAAAGTCAGTTTTAACATTTAATATGTGGACTTAAAATATGAGGAAAGACTTTTCCAAAGTATTCTGAAAGTTAAAAAAAAATACCACAAAACTGTCAAAAATAAAGACATTTATTAATACCTTTTTTCTCCCTGTATCCCTGTTAGAGTTAGTTCTGAAAGAGGAGTTAGAGTGGTGCCTGTCTTGAAAGTCAGGAGATTTGGATTCTCATCTTGGTTCATAGGTAATTAACTGTATGTGACCTTAGACCATTTATTTATTCTCTCTGGCCCTTATTTTCTTATCTGAAAAATGAAGATGTTTGATTATATGATGTCTAAGATCATTTTAAGTTCTAAAATGCTAAGAGTCTATGAAGTAAGTTTTGTAGTAGTTGTACAGTTTATTTTATTTTAAGATTCGTGAAGGTATACTGTCTACATATGTATGAATATTAATATCTTTGATTATTTAGTTGTCCAAACATTTGTTAAATGCTTTTGTATTCTATGATAGATGTTAGAGATATAGCAGTGAATAAGACAGTCATGGACCTTGCCCTAATAGAGCATAGTGTCCCATGGAGAAGAATTAAACAATTATTACATAATTATTTTATCCAGATATGATATGTAACTATGAATATTGAATAGTAGAATGAGAAGAGTAATGGAAAAATGGTCACAGGGTACTTGGGTTGTAGATTGCAAGGAGAGAATAGCATATACAGAGGCCTTGAGCAAGCGTCCTGGAATATTTAATGAATTTTGAGAAGACAGAATACAGGGTGAATCACACAATATGTGGCTGCTGAGGTGGGTAGGGGTCAAATCATACAGTGATTTGTAGGCAATTTAAGAAGTTTAGTTTTTAATGCTAATATTATTCACCTACATTACTTCCAATTATGACCTTGGTATTACTCAACCCAATACATGCAATTACTCAGGAAATATGTTTTTATAGAGAAACATTTTCTGTTAATCACTACACTATCAATGCCTTCAGGTCCCTGGTTTCTGCCTGCACCCTTATTCTTCAACAGTGTTTTAAAATATGATAACCTAATAAGATTTGTAAGGTCAATGTAGAAAAATTATTTAATGCTTGTTAAAGTCAAGTAAGTGTTTTTCACTTTGAATTTTCAGTCATTTTATATTTTCAGTGCCCTTTTCCTGCCCCCTAAGTGTAATGACTTGAGAATTTCTGATGTACTATTTGTTAAAAATTAGCAAACTAATACACGAGTCTTGTAATTTATGCTGTTATTTGCTGGTTGATTTGCTTATTTCACCACTGACTGTTTATTAGGAGGTACTAACATATAAAAACCATATTTGTTGGTATGCAAATAAATAATCTGATATAATTTTTAAAATACATTTTTAAAGCTTTGGTTTTTTAAAAAAATACTTTACAAAATAAGTTGTAGGTTCACAGCACAATTGAGAGAAAAGTAGAGAGATTTCCCTCACATTCTCTACCTGCAGTTATGCATAGCCACTTCTGCTATCAACGTTCCCTCACCAGAGTGATATCACAGTTGGTGAACCTGCAATGACATCATTATCACTCAGAGTCCATGGTTTACATTAGGGTTTACTCTTGGTGTTGTACCTTCTATGAATTTTGAAAAATGTATTTCGACATATATCTACTATTATAGTACCTTATAGAGTATTTTCCACTGCCCTATAAATCCTCCGTGCTCTGCCTATTCATCCCTCCCTTTCCCTAACTTCTGGCAACCTCTGATCTTTTAGGTAGAATCATACAGTATGTGACCTTAATTTTGCGGGGGGTGGAGCAGTTAAGTTAATTGTTGATTTTCTGAAGAACACTTCTTATTGTTAAGAAGACCCTTTACTGACTTCATTTTTCTTCTCTGAGACTGGTTTGCAGTAAATATTCTATTTGGCTATACTAAACAGGGAATTATTTAATGACAAGGGGGCTCACTCTTTGTAAGGCAGTGTGAGAAGGATGACAGAGTAGTACAGACACGAAAGGGAAATTACCCCTTGCTAATATTTAAGTATCTTAAATTAGTTTAAAGATTTCAGTGATTCCAAATGTGTTTTTAGTTTTATAACATGTATATGCATGTATATGCTTCTTACTTTTTGTAGCGTAGTATTTTTTTCTCCAGGGTATCTCTTAACTTTTTTCACCCAATTGAGTTAAACATCTACTGTGGTATGTCAGAATATACTCTTGGCACAGAACTACAGAACTATGTAATGCCAATTCTTGTTTGAATGGCTTCAGTATACTCTTCTCAGAAGCTTAGAACACCCCATATAAAATCTCATTTTTAATTCGATCTGATGAGTGTTTATACAAACTAATATTACCTGTTATTTATTTATCTTTCTTATACTCTGTGTACTTGAATTAGTTTAAAAGCCATTACGATTTACAAATTCATGGAAACGGGATCCTAGGAGCCATTTATTTTTTCCCTCTTTGTTTAGTTCTGTGTTTCAGTCTTTGTTGTGTTAATTCATTCATTCACCAGATATTTGTTGAGCACTATGAACAGAAGCCTCTGGCAGCCATTTATATGAAATATACACATGAATAAGACATTATTTT
>NW_012105364.1:10393336-10397917 GCF_000951045.1 Mandrillus leucophaeus
ATCCAATTTGCCGGTCTATGTCTTTTAATTGAGGCATTTATCCCATTTACATTTAAGGTTAATATTGTTATGTGTGAATTTGATCCTGCCATTATGATGTTAGCTGGTTATTTTGCTCGTTAGTTGATGCAGTTTCTTCCTAGCATCAATGGACTTTACAATTTGGCATGTTTTTGCTGTGGCTGGTACCAGTTGTTCCTTTCCATGTTTAGTGTTTCCTTCAGGACCTCTTGTAAGGCAGGCCTGGTGGTATTGAAATCTCTAAGCATTTGCTTGTCTGTAAAGGATTTTATTTCTCCTTCACTTAAGAAGCTTAGTTTGGCTGGTTATGAAATTCTGGGTTGAAAATGCTTTTCTTGAAGAATGTTGAATATTGAACCCCACTCTCTTCTGGCTTGTAGAGTTTCTGCTGAGAGATCCGCTGTTAGTCTGATCGGCTTCCCTTTGTGGGTAACCCGACCTTTTTTTCTGGCTGCCGTTAACATTTTTTCCTTCATTTCAACCTTGGTGAATCTGACAATTACGTGTGTTGAGGTTGCTCTTCTCAAAGAGTATCTTTGTGGCATTCTTTGTATTTCCTGAATTTGAATGTTGGCCTGCCTTGCTACGTTGGGGAAGTTCTCCTGGATAATATCCTGGAGAGTGTTTTCCAGTTTGGTTCTATTATCCCCATATCACTTTTAGGTACACCAGTCAAATGTAGATTTGGTCTCTTCACATAGTCCCATATTTCTTGGAGACTTTGTTCATTTTTTTTTTTTACTCTTTTTTCTCTAAACTTCTCTTCTTACTTAATTTCATTCATTTGATCATCAGTCACTGATACCCTTTTTTCCACTTGATCCAATCGACTACTGAAGCTTATGCATGCATCACGTAGTTCTTGTGCCATTGTTTTCAACTCCATCAGGTCATTTAAGTTCTTCTCTACACTGTTAATTCTAGTTAGCCATTTGTCTAATCTTTTCAAGGCTTTTAGCTTATTTGCGTGGGTTCAAATATCCGCCTGTAACTTGGAGAAGTTTTTTATTACTGATCTTCTGAAGCCTACTTCTGCCAACTTGTCAAAGTCATTCTCTCTCCAGCTTTGTTCCACCACTGGCGAGAAGCTGCTATCATTTGGAGGAGAAGAGGCGCTCTGATTTTTAGACTTTTCAGCTTTTCTGCTCTGGTTTCTCCCCATCTTTGAGGTTTTATCTACCTTTGGTCTTTGATAATGGTGACCTTCAGATGGGGTTTTGGCGTGAAGGTCCTTTTTGTTGATGTTGATGCTATTCCTTTCTGTTTGTTAGTTTTCCTTCTTACAGTCAAGACCCTCAACTGCAGGTCTATTGGAGTTGGCTGGAGATCCACTTCAGACCCTGTTTGCCTGGGTATCACCAGCAGAGGCTGCAGAACAGCAAATATTTCAGAAAAGCAAATGTTGCCGCCTGAGCCTTCCTCTGGAAGCTTCGTCTCAGAGGGGCACCCACCTGTATGAGGTGTCAGTCAGCCCCTACTTCGAAGTATCTCCCAGTTAGGCTACTCGGGGATTAGGGACCCACCTGAGGAGGCAATCTGTCCGTTCTCAGATCTCAAACTCCATACTGGGAGAATCGCTGCTCTATTCAAAGCTGTCAGACAGGGACGTTTAAGTCTGCAGAAGTTCCTGCTGCCTTTTATTCAGCTATGCCCTGCCACCAGAGGTGGAATCTACAGAGGCAGGCAGGCCTGGTTGAACTGCAGTGGGCTCCACCCAGTTCGAGCTTCCCAGCCGCTTTGTTTACCTAGTCAAGCCTCAGCAATGGTGGACGCCCCTCCCCGAGCCTCGCTGCAGTCTCGCAGTTCGATCTGCTGTGCTAGCAGTGAGCAAGACTCTGTGGGCGTGGGACCTGATGAGCCAGGCATGGGATATAATCCCCTGGTGTGCCGTTTGCTAAGACCATTGGAAAAGCACAGTATTATGGCAGGAGTGTCCCGATTTTCCAGGTACCACGTTTCATGGCTTTCCTTGGCCAGGAAAGGGAATTCCCCCACCCCTGTGCTTCCCCAGTGAGGCGATGCCTGCTTCGCCTCACACTCTGTGGGCCGCAACCACTGTCCAACAAGTCCTAGTGAGATGAACCCAGTACCTCAGTTGGAAATGCAGAAATCACCTGTCTTCTGCGTGACTCACGCTGGGAGCTGTAGATTGGAGCTGTTCCTATTCGGCCATCTTGGAATGATCTCCATTATTTTTAGTCCAAGGAACTTACAGGACTTTAAGGGCTTTACAGGCGTTAAGAAAAGTTTGTAAATAACACACAAAGAGAAAAATGCTAAAATGCTATGTAGGAGAGTTTAGAGGAAGGTAGAATTACTTGTTTTTGAGAGAGAATCCATCATAGAGTCTACCAGGAAGAAGGCTAAACTTTGAAATATGGATAAGGTTAGATATGTACAAATGGGAAACATGTTTTTTATTTGTAGCAGTGGCTCAAAGTATGTAAAGAATATATATGGAAAAGCACTATACTTTTAAGAGGATCCAATTTGTCTAATATTGAATGGGAAGTATGTAGAAATAAAACAGGAAGAGTTGGTTGGAATGAGATCACTGAGGGCCTTCAGTGCAGTTTTTATATGTATATTCAAATATAAATCCACATTTACGAATATAAGAAACACATTTTAATTTTTTTTAAAAAGCTGTGATTGTTATTTCTATGCTGTTGAATGTATGCCAGAGGAAGGGTTGTAACTTTTTACTGAATTGTGTGTAGCTACTGTTAACTTCAGAAACATTTTTCTTATGAATGCTGATATCCAGCTTTTAGTCATTTATTCTTTTTAAAATTTTTCTTCATGATAAAAGAAATACATACTCAGTCTTTTTAAAAAGTTTAGATTCTGCAGGAAAATAGAAAGAAAATGGTCGTCTGTACTCCAACATTTGCATTTGGTGTATAGTATTTACTTTTGAAAACATTTTTAAGTGGAACACAGAATAACAAGAGGTAGGTTTTTTTTCTGCTTGGATAATTTAGAACTGATAAACTGTTGGCTTCCCTACTTCTATTTATCTTCTGTGTTAGTTTGATAAACAATTTTAAATCTTTGACTAAAATCTTAGGTTTTCATTTAATCAGAATGTATTGGTTTGAGGTCACTTGAAAGTGGAGTGTATTTTTCAGTTTGTAAAACTGAAAAAAGGTAACTCATTTGTTATTTTTATTCCAGAAGCGTGTTCATTTTATTTTTTAAACTGCATAAAACGTTTTAGAGAGATATAAAATCCTCAGTAAGAAGAAAAATTTTCTCCCACTTAACTATGAAGAGTTGTGGTAATTTGGCATTATCAGCATACATACAGTTATGTTTGCAATCTCATGTGAAGAAAAAAAGGCAGGAGTTTGCAGAGCTACAATACCTGGTTAGGGCAAGAGATTTTTAGAAAAGGCAACATAAGGTCTTTCCTTTGGTTCATAGACAGTTTGTTTTGGGAGGGCCTGCTTTGTGCCAACTCCTGTAAATACAGAGCAGAATTAGAAATGACCGCTATCTTCAATATGCTCTCAGTCCAATTATTAAGTCTGAATAGAGGATTGTGGGAATTGACACTAGGCCCTTGTATATGCAAAGCAAACTGTGGTAATGCAGAAGACTTCCACTTGATAGAGTTTAAAATTATTGAAGGAAGATGACCAAAAGCCCAGGCATTTTGGTGTATCTTAAGGTATTGGTGTTAAAATTAAGGGAGTAAGACAATAAAAAATATATATGCAGCAAGGCAAAACTCTTTGAGTATTTCTGTTTTAGTATTTGGAAAATAAGAAAAGGAAATTTGAAGAATGAGAGAGGAAGGGATAAATGGAGAATGGCTTCTTACTGCTGTTACAAACCTAAGTAGTAAGAAGCTATCTTTGTTCTTATTAGTCTATAAATGGAGGTTTCTTATTATATCTATGCCCTGTGTTTGTATGCACATGTATTAGTTTTGTAATATGTGGAGTTTTTGCACTGTTATGCCTTTCTCAATGTGGTTTCTCAACTTTGAGATTTAGTTTCATTTAAATTCCATCCTTGATACTATTGGAACATCTAAGTTTCACTACATAAAACTTTCTTAGTAATTTAACATTTTCCTGGACCCATGAAGTGGGACATTATAGCCATCTGTGGCTATATTGTAGCTGTAGATGTTGAAGATGTTTTAGAGGAAGTGATAGTCTAAATCACGTATTCAGTAAGTGTTACACAAGTTTGGGTTAACCAGTTTTCTACTTTATAGAAGTAATTTTTGTTCTAAAGATAATAGTATAAATAAGGATTTATATGACATTCCAAATTGTAGATATTTTGGTGACTGATTCAAAAACTTTCTTTTTCCTGTGTAGGACACCATTGCAGTGGCTAGATTTATTGTTTTTTTAGCTTCTTCATCTATAGGCAAAGATGATAAACCTTGCATATTTTTGAAAGCATTTGAAGACCTCAAATCAACTGTTTATGTAAGTATGTAGTTTTTATTCTCTAATTATATTGCAGATTTAATGAGCTACAGTGATGGAACTGAAAGTATTTCTGTTAATCTGCAGATAAACTACTTGGTCTGACTAAATT
>NW_012105364.1:10397967-10404802 GCF_000951045.1 Mandrillus leucophaeus
AGTTTGGGTTAACCAGTTTTCTACTTTATAGAAGTAATTTTTGTTCTAAAGATAATAGTATAAATAAGGATTTATATGACATTCCAAATTGTAGATATTTTGGTGACTGATTCAAAAACTTTCTTTTTCCTGTGTAGGACACCATTGCAGTGGCTAGATTTATTGTTTTTTTAGCTTCTTCATCTATAGGCAAAGATGATAAACCTTGCATATTTTTGAAAGCATTTGAAGACCTCAAATCAACTGTTTATGTAAGTATGTAGTTTTTATTCTCTAATTATATTGCAGATTTAATGAGCTACAGTGATGGAACTGAAAGTATTTCTGTTAATCTGCAGATAAACTACTTGGTCTGACTAAATTATTTTAATTGAATATTTTAAGTTTAAAAAATAGAAGTTTTTTCTTGGTTTTATGTTTACAATGACTAGATAGGGAATTCCTTTATAATACTTCCATAATTACTTATTAATAAATAAGTACTTATTGATACTTATTAATTAATACTTAGTGAAATAATAAATACTTAATAATGAAACTTACAAAACTGCACAGACATTCTAGACTGGATGTTATTCTTTGTAATTATACTATCAGGCACTTTGCTCTACCTGATTTCCCTTTAAATTAATCACCTACCCCTCTTTAGGTAAAACTGATTTTTTCCTTCTATTTTATTCATTGTGAAGATGGCCTTCCTCTCCTTTCCTCTTTTAACGCCCTACTTTCCACACACACACTTGAAAACTGCCTTTTTAGTCAAAACATTTTAGAGAGAGATAAAATCTTCAGTAAGAAGAAAAATTTTCTAGGTAGAATTGGGCTAAACAATTACTAGGTAGAATTGGGCTAAGCCAAGTGCCTGCAGGCCAACATCTGCCTCTTTTTTTCTAGTATGCACAAAGGTACTATAAGTGCTGGCGGTGACTGTGCTTGATATTAAAGTTAATGAATGAGGCTGGAGATGGGTAAAATTTGCAGTTAGAGTGATCACTGAAGCACTTCCTTATTTTTTTTTGTTTTCTTTCTGAAAACGTCTAGGGTTCTATGCAGGACAAATTTTGAATATCACCTCTGATTTTCCACTTCTATTGGACTGACAGAAGTTTGCATTATTTTACATTCTATCCTGAGAACTGAATATTGCTGTGCTTCAAATTTAATCTGTAAGAACACTAATATTTTAATAAAGTACATTTTCATTTGACCTTACATCTTTGCCTTTTTTTTTAAGTTTCTGTAGCTTAGACAACTTTGCACATTTCACTCTTAATTTGTAAGCCATAACTTTATGTCATCCTAGTGAATTTGAATATTTTACAAGTAAGTGTGTACTTTTACTAAAACTAAAAGCCTGTAATCACATTGGAGGTTATCTGTGTACAAGTTCTTTGTATATAAGTTCTTTCTTTTTTTCCTTCAGGTTTATGTCAAATCTGTAAGAGATTTTTCTACAGAATCAATGTCTTTGGTAAGATGATATTCAGTTTAATTTAGAATATTACACCTGTACCCGTATATACCACACATACATAGATACATGTATATGTATATTCAGTCTACTTTGTGGTCTGATTTTGATATAGTATCAGTACACTGGAAAAACATAATCTTTACTTTTTTATAGCTGATAATGTTTTATCGGAGTGATATATTTTACCTAGTAATCAATATCTGAATATTCTGTTGTCTGGAATAATATCTGCTGATATTTTGTTTAAGCTATACATACACAAGAAAAATAAAGTAAGTTTTTACTGTATGAGGATCCTTAAATTTTTGTTTTAAACCATAGGCAAATTCATTTCTTTTTACATTAGCTTGTATTTAACCAGACAATTTTGTACTGAATTATATAATTGAACAAATTATATAATTTTAAGTTATTTTCTTACGACACATTTCTCTTTTTTTACCCATTTTTCCCGTTATTTTAAAGCATAGGTATAGCTAGAGCTTCCTCATAGCAATAGGAAGATTCCCATTCCCATTTTTACAGATAGTCTACTTGTAGCTGAGTGAAACTGGAAAGAAGATATTAATAATTTATTAGTATAGTTTAATATAATGTTTATGTTCTACTTATGTTTTTGAACCTTTAGTTTCAAATGGACAGAATTCAGGAACTGTTTCTAGTTGACAATAACTATAGAATACAGATACTAAATTCTAAGTATTAGTATAATTAATATTTTTAGGGGGGGACTGTTACCAGTAAAAGAACTGATATACTTTTTTAAAAATGTGAATTAGCTCTGGTATTAGTATTTCCCAAAATTGTTATAGATTGTTTAATTTAAAATATTTGATATATTTGTGAACCTGTAAATAAGGCAGAAATAGTAAAAGCCTCTGAACAATAAGTTAAATCAGGCATAGATCTATTTGACTTTATTTTCCTGACTCATCAAAAGATGCTCATTTGGCACATTTCCACATTTTAAAACTGAGCATGGATCTTGCAGTTGATATCGAGAAAACTGACAGTTATTGTTTTTGAGTTTCTTGTTTTCTTAAAAAAGTGTATTTTTTCGAGGATATAGTATTAAATGTGTAGTCTGTGAGGGCCAGGGTGTTTTTAGAATTTAGAAAATAAAGTATTTTGTTTTTCTGTGGTAGAAAGTTTGCTTTTCAAGTGACTCAGGGTAATCATTTGGTCTTGTACTGTCTTCAGGATTTAAAAGCTTTATTAGCCCACCTATGTGGAATCTAAAGGCCCAACATAAACTATCCCCTATATTTTTATTCAACCTAGTCTTGTCATTACCTTTGACCAGTACACTCCAGCCATCCAAACCTCCTGGATTTTCAAACATACTGAATGTGTTTTCTCTGCTTGGAACACTGTTGCTTATCTCATTCCCAACTTCTGTACTTCATTTAATTAGTTCTTTCTTTAAATATCTTTTCAAAGAGACCTTCTAAGACAACTCTAAGTCATCTCTCTGCTTTTATGGTTTGTTCTTCCATTGGTGCAGGGGCTATTTGTGTTTCGTTCACACTTATTTTTATTGCCCTGTATAATAAATGGCCCATCAATGAATGAATGAAAGAGGGACAGAATATAAAGGAATGAATGAGTTGAATTATGCTACTAGGTGTCTTTCTCTCTTTAGGCTTTTATTGTCTGCTGTGCTTGATTTTGTCCACTAGTTAACTTTCTGCCTATGCTGTGAATTGCATCTCATTTAACCCAGTGCTCACATTTTCTTGACTGATTGATCCCATAATGGGCTGCCACTTAAGCTATCAAAAAAAAAAATTGTTCCTGTCTGTGTGCAATGTGGATCAAGTGATGTACTTAATGATAATGCCATCAGGTTATCTTTAGTATGTCATGAGCCGATGGTTTTCTCATGGACATGTGCCTGTGCTGTGCAATACTGAGCAATTAGCTGTGTGTGGCTATTAAAAATTCAATTCATGATTTGCACTAGTCATTTAAATTCCTGAATAGCCACAATATTGATATAGAATATTTTCATTATCACAGAAGATTCTCTTGGATAGTGCTGTTCTAGATTATTTAGTGAGCAATAAAAAAACCTCAACAAGTATTTTCGTAAGTACTAAATAGTTTTATTAACCTAGGAGTTGTTAGGATGCCATAAATATTATATGCCTGTTGTTTTAGATATTAACCCTGTGCCTTTTGCACCAGCAGTGTGAAACTATTTTCAGACCTCTGATTACATGATGCTAGTATGTGCTATCACTTCTCCTTGTTACTTGTCCTTCAAAATTTAGATTTTGTTACCACCTTCAGAAAGCCTTTGCTTACCATTCTCCTAAGCTAACTCCACTATTTCTCTAGCTAACACATTTGTTCAAACTGATTTGGATGTCCCTCTACAGTCTTTTTTTATGGAATACAATAATTTATTGTGTCAGCAAGGGAGACCAATTCCCTACTAAGATAGGGCTTTTTGGGAATCATGTAAATTTAATTACCTTGTTCAAGTGTGAGCTTACTCAAGGGTATGTTAACCAAACTTGTAAGAATATTAACCTAACTCATTAGAGAATTATTAAGCAAAAATATCAATTTATGAATTTATAATGAGGATTATATCTTAGCTGTTGTACACATAAATACTTGCTGATTTACGTGGAAAGCCAAACAGGAAGTTGTTTATTGGTAATGAATTAACAAATGGCAGTTACTTAGTTGATTATAATGGTTAGTGTCATTGTGTTTTGCTGGCCTTTCCCATTCATCTCTCCATGAGATGTTAAGATAGAGTATTGAGTGTACGCTAAGCACTTGTTTTCTCCCTACTGTTCAGTATGCTTCTCTTCCATTATTTCTCTTTCCATTCCATTATTCTGTCATTCTTTTTTTAATCATTGATGAGCTAGCTAGCTTTTATATTGAAGTTTGATTAGATTAGCAAATTCTACTCTTTTGTTTGAACTGAGAAGCCTCCTTGGAAAAACTAATTAATTTGAGTTTAAAAATTTTAACTCTTAGAGTGATAGGTGTCCTTTTTTCCATTTGATGTTGGGGCCACCTATCTAAAGCCCTTTAAGGCTTTTTTTAGTATCACTGTTAATATGCAAACATATCCTTGTAAACCACTTTCCCTTTTCTTTCCCAACTTATTCACAGTTACTTCAAAAAATAATCTTTAGCTCTTATAATTATAGAGCAAAAGGAGCTCACTACCTGATGTGCTATAAGCCAATACTGTGAAATCGAATTTTTGAGAAAAGAAAAGCTAAAAGTCAGTCAGCACCTAAGGAGACACGAGCTGAGCTCAAATATGTCTCCCTGTGCTGTCTTTAAGTCAGTGATTTTAGTAGAAGAGTTTTAGAGAGTAGATACTCGGATTAGTAAGTCATTCGTAGGACGAAAGGGGAGGTTTAGAAAGTCCTTGGGCACGCACAGTTATTTCTTCACATTCTTCACGCATGGGTTGCATGCGCAAATTCAGGTGGAGTTAGTATGATGAATGTGATGGAAATTCATACTGTGATGTCAGCAAGCTCGTTCTCAAATTCCAGTCAGCCATCTTGGTTTCAACTGATTTCAGATAGTTTGTTCTTGCTCTCAACAATCAATAGGAGTTTCAGTAGTATCTCAGCGAGTTGTTTCTTTTCTTATCTGGTACTCTGCAAACTCAAGAATTTTTGTTAGTTGCTGATTTCAACTTTTCAGTAAGTTTTCATTTCTTGTCTACTATACTGTAAGCCCGAGAATTTAGGCATTATTAGTTTTAATTCTTTGGGGTACAGTTTCATTATTATCATTTTAAATCTTTTTATACCATTTATGACTCAAAACCTGGCTTGAATTATGAGTCAAAATCTAGGCCTGTGGAAAATCTCTATAATAGCATGGGGGTAAAGGGAAGAGAGAAATTGTACCACAAGTTTTGAAGTGATATTAGTTAAAAAATAGAACCAAAATCTCTTAAACTGCATTTTTTAGAATTTGCTCTCTGTTAACAATTTGATTTCTTGTCCCCCAGCTACAGTTTCTTGACCAAATAAGCTGGGGATGTACTAACTTAAAGACAGCTAGGATGGTTTAATTACTTAAAGATTCCTTGAGAGTGTCCTTAAAAAAAAAGTTTTCTAAACTCACAAGAGATATAACTTGTATTGTTAAGACTAGTATTCTGGTTACCTTTTCAGGGCTTCTAAAAATATCTCTTGCCTAGTCATTTACCTTTAATAAAACTCTCTTTTCTTAGACCTTTTACATTGAAGATGTACATATTTTAAAAAAGTATTTCTTGTTTTCTGTTATTGCTTCAGTTGTGATATGTATTTCTGGTATTTCACTACAGATGCTCCTTGATTTACAGTGAGGTTACATCCAGTAAACCCATCATAAGTCATAAATGTTATAAATACAAAATGCATTAAACAGCCTACTAGACCCATTCTAAAGTCAGAAGATTATAAGTTGAACCATCATAAGTCAGGGACTGTATGTATATACTGTTTGCTACTTTTGTATTGGAGAAGTATAATGTTTTAATTAGATTATAGGTTATGCCTTTATGAGCTAGTGTGCAAATTGTACCATTTATAAACAAAGTTCTAAGGGAAACTAGTTGGATAAGCTAAGCTGTGTTCATTGCCTTTCTTTCAGGTTACAGCTTCTTTTAGACACTTAAAAGGATAAAATACAGTTATATGGATTTGCTGCTAATATGATTATAACATGATTCTACAATGTAAATACTTACTATAAATGTATTCACTGTCTTCTCCTTCTTTAGGTTCCAGCAACAAATTATATATATACACCCCTGAATCAACTTAAGGGTGGTACAATTGTCAATGTCTACGGTGTTGTGAAGTTCTTTAAGCCCCCATATCTAAGCAAAGGAACTGGTAGGTATTAAAACTGGTGGAATTTTTATAGAGTAGAAATGCATTATTGATTTAGGAACACAGTTCCATCAGTACCCTAAGTCCTAGAATAGAAGCTCAGTTTGGACCTATAATTGCCAGACAACACTGATGCCTATTCTTTGGCTAGTTTAATTTGTAAAATAAACATGATCTTTAGATTCTAGAGTCTAGTTAAAAACAGTAAGGAAAAAGAATGAAGCAAAGGATGCCAAACAGCAACGTGAAACCATATGAAAGTATAAAATTCACTGGTAAAGGTAAATATATAAACAAATGCAGTGTACTGCAATTCTGTAACACTGATGCATAAATCACTTTTAATTCTGGTATAGAAGTTGAAAGGCAAATATATAAAAGGAGCTATGACTCTAGAAATATGTTAATGGATACATAGTATAAAAAGATGAAAAGTATGAAATCAGTAACATAAAGTGTGTGGGGTAGAAGTAAAAGTGTAGAGTTTTTGTAT